>NC_079893.1:31186623-31233344 GCF_024868665.1 Triplophysa rosa | reverse complement strand
AAAAATAAACACACAACAGACACACACACGCTCCCGCACACACACATTTGAGTCTAAAACACACAACAGACACACGCCGTTAGGCCTCTTAATAACATGCACTTCACATCATTAAATCACAAGTGGACATCACAGGTGTATGGAGTCTAGAGGGAGGCAACCATAGCAACCAAATAAGCCGTTGTTAAAAACCATTGGGCCTTTTTGTTTACACATCGAGGATTCTGGCGTATTCGCACTTGTAATTGTTGTTCCCTTTCTGTCGGTCTCTCGACGTTGTGTCAAGCCAACAGATGGGGTTAGCTCTTGAGAACCTATCAACTTCTGACTAGTTTAGAAAAGGCCAATGAAATTAGCGAATGAAATTTGCATGCCGGACTCCGCCCCCGGATATCCGGGTATAAAAGGGAGACGGCGTGCTGCATTCATTCACCTTTTGTTCTTCGGAGCCTTCACACTGATCGACTTCGAGACTTCAATCTCCACGCCGAATTACTGCCGGAATCTTATGACGTGGTGCAGCGGATGGTCCCTTCCTGCAGCGACTTTCTCCTGGGCGTCTCAGCAGTTCCAGAAGTGTTCGAGTTTTTTCTCTAAAAGAGCAAATTTCTCCAGCGTGGCATGTCCCGCTGTTCTCATGGGTGCAACACACTCATCGAGGAGGGGGACGGACACGATGTCTGCTTCCAGTATGCTGGGGCGTTCCGTGACGGCAGGACTACGGCCCTGCCGCCCGCTACGGCAAGCAGCGAGGGTGATATGAGGACTATTGTGAGCGTTAATCCACCAGCCGCTGGCTCACGGACCATTCGCACATCGTCTCGCTCGTCTGACTGTTCCCCAGGAGACGGTCCCACCGTCTTGTTCCTCGGGGGGTCAAGCCCAGGTAAAAGCGGACGTCGAAATGTCAGCCATGCTTTCCAGGGCGCCGTGATCGTCAGCCCCCAGTGCCGTGTTTTCCGGAACTGCATGAGGAACTTAGTAAGACCTGGAACGCCCCCTTTCCGGCACGTTTCACGTCAAACAACGTTCTGTCACCATCTCTTCCCTGGAAGGTGAGACAGTTAGAGGATACGTCGATGTCCCCCAGGTGGAGTATGCCAGCGCGGTGCACTCGTGCCCGCAGGCGGCAGCCACCTGGGGGGCTCGACCTAGACTCCCGTCCTAAGCATGTGGGGTCTCGGCATCTCTGGTGTAGAGAGCTTACATTGCGGCGGACCAAGCTGCCTCCTCTCTCCACACTATGGCTCCTGTCAGGCCAAGGCGTTGAGAGAGCTCCACGAGGGTAAGACCGACCCAGCACTTATGCAGGAACTCCGCGCCGCCACCGACCTCGCTCTACGGGCGACCAAGGTGACCGCGCGGGCCCTGGGTCAGGCGATGTCCACACTTGTGGTCCATGAGAGACACCTCTTGCCGAACCTTGCACAGATGAGTAACGCCGAGAAGGTCTGCTTTCTCGACGCACCCATCTCGCAAGGGGGGGCTGTTTGGTGATACTGTCGAGCCGCAGTTCTCGACAGTAAAGAAGCAGACAGAGGATATCAAGCATATCCTCCCCCGCAGCGACTCGGCCGCCCTCGGCCGTCGAGTCCCATGTGCCGTCTGCTTCCCAGCAGCCCTGGTCCTCTTCGATGCCCTCCGGCTCTGGCGCCCCCCACTCAGGTGGCCCCCCCGGAAGAGACATAGAAGAGGAGACCATTACCCCATCAGCAGCCACGGCGAAAGCAGAAGCGGCCCTCATGGGAAGACACCAGGGAGATCAAGGCTACCATCGGGCCCGACCCCAGCCACATCGCTGGGGGATCGGATAGGGACGGTTCCTGCCCAGTCTCACTATCTGCTGGCCCCCTCCGGGGGCCTAGCGCCCACTTACTCACAAAAAGAGTTTCCTCTCTCTCTGGGTCATTACAGCCGCTCCCACTCTCAGCACGACAGTGGACGGCAACTCGACGTTGCGCCATGGGGAAGCGCAACGTTGACTATAAACACCAGCCCTCAGCACTCTCAGTCAGACAGTGCGTTGAGCTGCGTAAACGCCAGGCAGGAAAAACAGCACAGCCGATCTCCTCCCCGGCCGATCTCCTCCCCTGCCCTCCCCCTAGGGCAGGGGTCAAGGCACGTCGTGGTGACAACGGATGCCTCCCTGCAGGGTTGGGGTGCCATGTGCAACAGGCACGCAGTGTCGGGGCAGTGGACGGGCCCCCGCCTGCATTGGTATATCAACTGCCTAGAGTTGTTGGCTGTGCTACTTGCACTGAGGAGGCTACAACCTCTCGTGCAGGACAAGCACGTGCTGGTCCGGTTGGACAGCACAGCTGCCGTGGCGTATATCAATCGTCTCTGGAGTCAGCAGGTGATCAGCTCCCTGCGAGCCACACACATCCCAGGCGTCCTGAACCAGACAGCCGATGCGCTCTCTCGTAAGTCGACGCCTCGCGGAGAGTGGCGACTCCATCCCCGAGCAGTCCGGCTCATTTGGGAGCAGTTCGGCCAGGCACAGGTGGACCTGTTTGCCTCCCCGGACTCCACCCATTGTCCACGTTGGTACTCCCTGACCGAGGCACCCCTCGGCACGGATGCCCTTGCGCACAGCTGGCCGTGGGACAAGCGGAAGTACGCCTTCCCCCCAGTGAGCCTCATTGCACAGACCCTGTGCAAGGTCAGGGAAGAGGAGCATCAAGTGGTACTAGTTGCGCCTTACTGGCCCAACCGGACTTTGGTTCTCAGAGCTAAGGCTCTTGACAACAACTCCCCCCTGGCCACTCCCCCTGGCGAAGGACCTGCTTTCCCAGGGGAAGGGGCACGTTACGGCATCCCAGGCAGACCCCTGGTACCTCCATGTCTGGACGGGACGAGGAGATCCTGAGTGGCCCACCCCCTGCGGTAGTTGGGACATCACTCAGGCTAGGGCCTCGGCCACTAGGCAGCTATACGCCCATAAGTGGCGCCTCTTCTTGTCCTGGTGCTCTTCTCAGGGAGAAGACCTACGGAGTTGCTCGATCGGGAACGTGCTGTCCCTTCCTCAAGAGAGACTGGAGAGTAACCTCTCCCCCCTCCACACTGGGAGTGTATGTACCCGCTACGGCCGCTCATCATGACCCAGTTGCTGGGAAGCCTCAGGGACAGCACGACCTGGTCATTAGGTTCCTAAGGGGCGCGAGAAGGCGACCGCCTCATCCGTGCTCCATACCCTCTTGCGATAGGTGGCGGGCCTCAAGAGGCCCCCCCTTCGAGCCCCTCGGAACTGCCGCTCTTTCTCACCTCACGATAAAGATGGCTCTCCTGATGGCGCTCACTTCCAAGAGGGTAGGGGACCTACAAGCACCCTCCGTGTCCACAGATTGCCTAGAACTCAGGCCCGGTGATTCTCACGTTATCCTGAGACCCCGTCCCAGCTACGTGGCCAAAGTTCCCACCACTCTCCCGAGAGACCAGGTGGTGAACCTGCAGGCGCTCCCAACCGGGGAGGAAGACCCAACCCCATCCGTGTTGTGTCCAGTACGCGCACTGCACCTCTACTTGGACCGCACGCAGAGCTTCAGAAGCTCTGAGCAGCTCTTTGTCTGTTTTGGAGGTCAGCAGAAGGGGAGGGCTGTCTCCAAACAGAGGCTGGCGCACTGGATCATGGATGCCGTCGCTACGGCATACCGATCTCAAGATCGCCCCTGCCCGTTAGGACTGAGGCACACTCCTCATGGGCACTGGCTCAGGGCGCCTCTCTGGCAGACATCTGCATAGCTGCGGGTTGGGCTACGCCCAAAACCTTTGCAAGGTTCTAATACCTACGCGTGGAACCGGTGTCAGCCTGTGTCCTGCAGGGCAACGTGTAGGACTGGCAGCCGGTAGGGCGTAAGCCTGTGAAAGCCCTTCCCCCTTCCTCTAGGGGGATCAGCGGCTATTTACACCTCCCTTCTTTCCCCACTGGGTAAAGAACAGGCATTCCATCCTATCACTAAGCACCTTCCTGGGGGCAGGCTCGGCAGAGCAGCCCTGCCCCCTTAGGCCGGGGAACAGTTGAGTTATCTACCACATACCTCTAACCGGACCTAGTGCTCCAGACGTGGTAAACCCCCCCCCCCGTGGGCGGTTCCGTCTGATGTATCCTCATGAATGGTTCCCACCTCAGCAACCCGTGACCTCCCTATGTGGACCTCCACCTTGCGGTTAACTGCTTCAGTCCGCACGTTTTCCCATGAGTTCTCCCCTGACTGGTGAGACCATGTGGTGTCTCCACTAATTCCTCCCTATGGTAGAATAGTGGTCTCTGTAGTGGGGGTCTTTTCCGCGGGGGGATTAATGCTTACCCATTGGCCATTACGGTGCCGGGCAGCTTCTCGCTGTAAGAGAATCAAGGCCTCCGCCCATGATGGCCGGTGGCAGGGGCTTCCCACCTTTTCTTCAAAAGCTCTGGGACCCCCTACCTCTCTACTGGACGGTTACAATTCCGCGCTAGTGCTCACGTCTGACTCACCCAGGCCAGTCAACGTCACTCCGCTGGAGATTGTGACGCAGCACAGCGCTGTGGCGTTTTCCATAGGAACCCCATCTGTCGGCTCGACACAACGTCAAGAGACCGACAGAAAGGGAACATCTTGGTTACGGATGTAACCTCGGTTCCCTGATGGAGGGAATGAGACATTGTGTCCTTCTTGCCACAACGCTGGTTACCCGCCGCAGCGGTCGAGGGATGCTCAGGCTCCTCAGACCAAAAGGTGAATGAATGCAGCACGCCGTCTGCCTTTTATACCCGGATATCCGGGGGCGGAGTCCGGCATGCAAATTTCATTCGCCAATTTCATTGGCCTTTTCTAAACTAATCAGAAGTTGATAGGTTCTCAAGAGCGAACCCCATCTGTCGGCTCAACACAACGTCTCGTTCCCTCCATCAGGGAACCGAGGTTACATCCGTAACCAAGACGTTTTTGTTATTCTCAAGCTGTATCATACAGAACTGTATTGTGTGATATTAGCAGTTGTGATAAGGTCTCAGTCTTCTATTGGCCGCACGTCATCACATATGCATGGAACATTAGTGTGACTGCCCCTTAAATGTCCAGTGTCTATCATTTAGTGGCATCTAGTGGTGAGGCTGTGAATTGCAACCAACGGCTCACTCCACCCCTCCCTTTGAAAGCACTACAGTGGCTGAAACGGGACAAAGATGTCGTCACATTTTCATTTCTTTGCCAAAAGAAATAACATATTTATGAAACGTTCTGTAGAGCAGTTTGTCTGTTTTGAGATAGCTTAATGTAAAAACAACATGATGAGTTCCATGTAAGGGGACCCGCGGTGTATGTAGCTAGAAACAGCTCATTATGTGAGGTCTTTATACACCTCTGAACATGTGTATTATATTGCATTTCTGTCAATAGATCCTCCAGAAACACCACAGAAAACACACACGAGGACGGTTGTGTGGCATCCAGAATTGTGAACAGGCTGCAATAATATATAACAAATAGCCTGCAGTATATACAGATAATAATAAGCAGTTGTGTTATGTGTGTCTACCAAAGAGAGAGTGTAACGACAATAATGATCTGCTGAAGTTTACTGACAGCTTCAGTGTGCAGACGACACAACTTCAGTCTGACATTCCCACTTTAACAGCTGAGGAAAATCTCTCTCTCTCTCTCCATTCAGACGCGAAGCACGAAGTAAAGTGAGTTGCGCTCGCGTCACGTGCGGTGGGTAACGGGAATCGTCTTGTGCTCTGGCGCTCAGTCGGTTACGCGTGCTCGCTCGCTCGCGTCAGTGACAGTGTGCGTGTGTGTGTGTGTGTGTGTGTGTGTGCGTGCGTGTGTGCGTGCGTGTGTGTGTGTGTGTGTGTCGGTCGGTCGGTAGGAATGGACGCGTCGGAGCGGCGGTGAGCGGCAGCGGCTCCGTTATGCGGCGTTGTGAGACTTTACTGCTCATCATCTTGACGGCGGGTGAGTCAACACACACACATACACACACACATGCGCGCGCACGCTTCACTGTGTCATGTTTGGATAAATGAAGTTTGAAATGTGATTATGTTGTGATGTTATTTATGTGTTTGCTCTTATCTGAGATAAAATCACCACCATCACTGCTGTCACATGTCTTCTCGTTTAGCTAAACATTCAACGTCATTACTGCTTTTATTTCATTCTTCGTGAGGAGGGTTATAAAATTATGTATGAAATTGTCTGATGTATTCTGTTGTCCTCCATGAAAAGAAGAATGACACAAAAATGACTCTGCATTAAAACATTAAAGCATGTTGTGTTCATGACAATATAACCTTCTCACAGTGATTCTCGTGAATGTAATGTAAAAAAGGTCAAAAGTACAACATATTAATATTTTATATTAAGTCATTTTGAGTCTCAATTATCAGTCAGAACTTTTTATGAGAATCGGTTTTTTTCTGGGGACCTTGTTTATTGTTATTGACTATTATTGAAATAAGAATGACAGAAATACACTTAATAACACTTATATAACACGTAATATTTATTTGATTTTTTTTTGTGTGTTGGACAGTAGTGAGAATGAGACTTTTGAAAATCTTTTGGGCTTTAAGCTATAGTCCCAGACTAAAATGAAAGTTTGAGCTGTCTTAACTGAAAATAAATGGCCATATCTTAAAATATACCCGTGCCATTGTTTCGTCTCAAGATGCGCATGTGATGTTTTAATCGAAGGCATTTTAATGAAAGTGATTTAACTGAGGCATAGTCCTGGCTGAAGCTAAGCTTGTCTGTGAAACCAGCCGGGCCTTTATGTCTTAAACAGTGTGAATATTGATGTTATAGATCTGATGATATTTATTCATCTCAACATGATGAGTCGTACTGTCTTTTGCAGAGCAACATAAAGACACTTCACCCAAAAATGAAAATTCCGTCATCATTTACTCTCCCTCAAATTGTTCCAAATCTGAAAACTAAAATGGTAGTCAAAAGTGCCCCAGAGCTGTTTGTTTTTCTAAATTCTTCCAAATATCTAATTTTGTGTTCAACAGAAAAAATATGCAATAAAAAGATACCATATGTTTTTTCTACTATGGTAGTGAATGATGTCCCAGAACTGAAAATTGCTTACATTATTCTGAAAATCTTACTTTGTGTTCAACAGAACAAAGAAATGTATTTAGGTTTGAAACAACCCGAGGGTGAGCAAATGATGACAGAATTGTGTGATTTTGGGTGAACTGCCCCTTCAGTGTTTAGTGTTAAAGTCAATCACTTTTACACACAAATACAGAATATTCCCTTTTCTTCAATGAACCAGTGAAAGGAGCACAACTCTCCTCATTGATACACACTGTTGTTGTGATTTTGTGTGTGTGTTTGTGTAGGTGTGAGTGCGGCGGGGCTGCAGATTCAGTGTTATCAGTGTGAAGATGTTCGGCAGGACGACTGCTCGTCTCCAGAGTTTATTGTCAACTGTACAGTGAACGTTCAGGACATGTGTCAGAAAGAAGTGCTGGTGATGGAGGATGGTAAAACACGTTATGTACCATCATGTGTGTGTGTGTGCGTGTGTGTGTGTGTGTGTGAGTGTGAGTGAGTGTGCGTGAGCGTGCGAGTGCGAGTGCGTGTGAGTGTGTGTGTGTGTGCGTGCGTGCGTGCGTGTGTGTGTGTGTGCGATTGTGCGTGTGCTCACTGAAAATCCATTACTGCCAACACACAACAGTCTAACAGATGAGCTTCTGCAACACAATAATAGTCACTTCACTTTCTATTCGCTGTTGCCAAGCTAAGCTGTGATCCACTGAGAGGATCCACTGATGATGGTTATTATGGGATGTGTAGTGATTTATCAGCAGTGCTGGGGTGTTTATGATTCAGCATGGTGGATAAATTAAATAAAGTGTTATTGAACATCTTCTCTCCTGTCATATTAAACAGAAGTGTGCTGGTTATCAAGCTTCTCTTCATAAGAAAGCAAAGGCAAGGCATAACAGCCAAAGATAAAAAACATAACAATTCTTACATATCATTTTTTTAAATTTTGTATTTCTTTCTAAAAAATGATGTGATTTAGTCATGGACGGGGTTGAAGTAGTGCGCGTCAGTGTTCATCTGAGTTGACTGTTGCAGGAGTGATCCGGTTTTGTTCTTTTAAACGACATGATTTTTTTCAGATGTCTTAGCTCTACAATCTCTCTAGTGTGGGTTTATTCTGAACACAGACGTCTCCGCTCGACTGACCACACTCGTGCTGACGGATCAGACGTGATCAGACTCTTTTATTTATTGTGTGACATTCACCTCACATTCTCTACATGTGTTGAAGTAAATCTGCAGTGTGCGGTCGCAGGTAACGCTCAATATGTTTTTTAGGTCAGTGTGCTGGGTGACAGTGTTTGTTTTCTGAGGAGAATCGTTGCCGGTGCTATGGTGGAACAAGCTTATTATGAGACAAATGAAGAGTTTTGTTCAATTAAGTGAGTTTTGGAGGGGGAAATAACTGTTTGATCAAGGGTTAATGTTGGTTATTTATTAAATGTTGATTTAGTATGGACCCATGCTTGTTGGCAATTGAAAAAACCTGTAATGTGTATTGAGTTGTGAGATACGTCATGATGTGTTTTGTATCTTTATGTAGTTGGCTACAGCGACCGCACGATGACCAAAGATAATACAAATGTCCATTGGAGTCTGTAGTGTTTCTCTGGTGTATTCTGAGAATGAAACCGACACACTGGAGATAAAAACAGCAACAGCACCGCATGCAGCCTATACGCCTTGGGTTTGTCAGTGTGTTTGTGTGGGGACCCCACCATGCATGTAAATGTCTCATTGAGAGGCCCCACAATTGAAATGGATTATAAATCAAAGTAAAAGATGCTTATTTGCACATGTAAACGTGCAGAATGAGTTGTGTGATGGAGAGGGTTATGGGTTAGGACTCCCCTGGGCTTTATGGAACACACATACTGATAAACGAACACTGCACGCCAGTATCTGAAGCGTCTGCCCAATGCATAAATGTAAATGTAATTCAAATATTGTCAAAAAAAGGGGAAACTTAAGTTCACTTGTTACGTCTAAAGAAACATTTTGATTGGTTAAACATCATTTCATGATGACACTACGGCTACGTTTCTACACCTTCATATTTATTCATTGTGATAATTTTATTTGTTTCATAAATTGTGGATGAAATAGATATCATGTGATGTGTTATTTATAAAAAATCACAAGCGTGACGTATGTGCGTGCAGGAATTCACTACAGGAAGTCGTGTGCGTCGTCGGGGGCGTGTCTGATCGCATCATCTGGATATCAGCAGTTCTGTACGGGGAAGGTGAACTCCGTCTGCATCACCTGCTGTAACACACCGCTGTGCAATGGCCTGCGACACAAACGCCGAGCGCTGTCATGCGCCTTCTCTCTACACTCCAGCATTCCCACAATCCTCCTGCTGGCCTTCTTCATTCACTTCTGCCTCTTCTCCTGCTAACACTGACACACATTTACCCGGCTGTCTCTCTCTCTCTCTGTGTGTCTCTTTCTGTCTCTCTGTTCGTCTGTGTACCGTCACACAGGCTCCAAAATGAACATGCCACTCATTAATTAACATGCCATTGAAGTAAAACTCACAGGTCGGCCAGTCAATTTTGGAATAAAATATCTACTTTAGTCAGTTTTATTTATAAATGTCTGTTGAAAAACAAAGCTTTAATATACATCAACGTGCCATGTGTGTTAACAGCGCCGGGGATTAGTAGTGTGTTAGTAACGTACTCAAGAAAATCATTATTTTACCAAAGATGAAAGATTGATCCTCACAAGTACAGTAGTTTATTTAGTAGCACATGACATTAGTTAGTTAAATGTTGTCATTTTCACACGCATCTTCATGAAATCTTGATGCTGCGAGTGACACACAGTAGCGTCACATATTACTGTATATATGTGTGCATTTGAATAAAAAATAAAACAACATACAGTTGGCAGGTGTTAGATTTGGACCCTGTGTCCAATGTAAATAATAGTGTCTGTTGTAGTATTCGAGACTGGTCTTAAGATCATTCTTTTAAGATCTTGGTCTTGTCTTGGTCTCAGACGAAGGGGTTTCAGGACCGGTCAAGACCACAACATGACTACATCCGATTTATTTGTTAACATCATTGATTTGATTGGATCTAGAGGTTTCTGCTTCAAATGCACTCAATCATTTTCTCATTTCAAATGTGATGTCTTTTGTTAGTTTTGTGCAGGGACAGAAATGAACAGGGTATGCTTGAAAAATGTCAACAAATTCATACAATTACACACAAAATCTAAGATATGATTGCAAAAAGTACTTGTGTTATTATAGCATCTGTGATTTACACTAATATGAGCATGATGTGATTCCATATTGATTGATTCTATACAAACGTTCACTAAACCAGAAGTTCATATTGAGTGACTTAATTTCTGTTTCATACACAAGTTTTGCTCTTTTTCTGCTGATGAATTGGTTTCTAGAAGCAAACAAATACAACCCTTGGTGAAATTCCTACACATGTGCAGTTATTTATTTAACCTGTCTTCTTTATCTACTGTTGCAGATTTATTTACCACAGCACACATGTGAATTATTTGCTTAAATTGAATTACAATAGTGTACAGAATAAAACAAAAAACATCAAATAGACATTACAGAAAGTGCTTTCAGAAGTCATTATACTGTTTGTTTTGTATTTCTGTTTCACCAATCCCAGCCAAGAATTTTATGTTATAAGAACGTTTTTATAACGTTCTCATTAAGTTATAGAAACGTTATTTTTAAATGTTCTAGGAACGTTCAAAACGTCCAGTTTTTTAAACTTTGTATTCACGTTTTGCTTGGTTACAAGAACGTTATCCAAAACGTTATTAGAACGTTCAATTCTCTTGTTATATAAACGTTCTCCTAATGTTTTTCAAAGATTATGAAAAACGTTCTGCAAAACGTTTTTATAAAGTTGAGCCAACGTTTTTGTAGGGTAATGCAAACTCTAGCAAAACAGTATTGTAACATTTTATTTCTTCATATACAAATGTTTTCTATACATTCTTTCTATGCTTTAGGACTGTTCTTAACCTTACGTTCAATGTTCTTGTTTATACGTGTTCTCTCAATGTTATTCAGTGGTTATAAATTAAATGAGTTTTAATGGAATTTTTACTAAATGTTCAGTCACTGTGTAAAATTCACAAAATACAATCTATAAATAGTAAAATGGAAAGCTAATAGTGAAATTTACATTAAGTGGTCAATAATGTAAATGTAAGGAAAGAAACACTCAATGTCCAAGCTTTTAAATCATAAAAATATTGCTTTTTCAGTTTAATTTTCAAACAACATTTTTCAAATGCATTAGTCACAAGTGTTGATTCAATTTGTTTACTTTGTAAATACAAGTAAATGCCATTTTAAACAATATATTTAGTTTAAACAATAACATACAAAACATAAGAACCAACTAATAAGTATTAAGATTAAGATCTTAAAAGAAAAGATGTAAATGAAAAATAGATCAAAGAATATAAAAATGAACATTAAAGAACGTTCCTGTAAATAGACAGAAAGAGAATATCTATATCAACTGTAAATTAAAATAATTTTAAATGATGAGGTCGATGACATCACTCCATGTCTCCCTGAAGCACCGGGCCACTGGACATTTGAGAAGACGTAGGGAGAAAAGACAGTGTTAAAATGAAATTGTGGTGAGATTTAGTATAAAAAATACTGAGATGCTATACTATATGCATCCCTTCACATGTTTGTGTTTAGTGGCTTTTCCAAACCAGTCCTTTTTGAATAGTTTCAACCTAAGATTGAGTACTGCAAAAACATGAACAGACAGTTAATTATGCCATTACTACTTTTCCCTGGTTGTCCCTCTGTTGTCTGTTGTTGACCACGGAATGGGACCGGGTTGGACCTGCACGGTTTCGGCGGGTGGGGCTTTCTGGGTCGCGGCTCGTGGGCTCTCCCTGTTCTTCGTGGACGTTGCTCGGTGGCTTTGGTCGGGGTCACTGAGTGCAGCTATGACACGTCAGAGGAGATCTGGCCCTCCCGGCTGAGCCTGGTTTCTCCCGAGGTTTTTTTTCTCCATTATTCATCATTGGAGTTTGGGTTCCTCGCCACAGCAGAGCAGTGCAGTGTTGACTTGCTCACCGGGAGACTGCATTTATTTATTCATTTATTTATTAGATATTATTTATTATAAAGATCTTGCTTGGTCTATAAACACCATGCACTGTGCTGTGTTTTACCTTTCTGTGTTTTTCTTATTTGCTCCTGTAAAGCTGCTTTGGAACAATGCACATTGTGAAAAGCGCTATATAAATAAAATTGAATTGAATTGAATTGAATTAAAGATTTGAAAAGATTTGTGTGTTAGTAGAAGCCGGCATACATACTACAAACAATGCAAGTGTGTAAGAAAAAAAGAGTCCATTTCCCGAAATGATAAATATTAAATGTTAAAACATTTACAAATGATGAATAGTTTTTAACTAGATTAGGTACCACAAAAACATGAGCAAATAATTAAAAACGATTTGTAAAGAGTTGTAAGTAGTAGAAATCTGCATACATGCCACAAAAGGTGTCACCTTTATAGTCAATATGTCAACATGAATAGTGAGTGCTAAAAAAACTAACATTTTTACTAAATTTGCAAATGTAAACATGATTTTTTAAAATAATTTTAACATGATTATTTAAAAAATAAAATAAAAACGGAGTTATCTCATTTTGGAACCAAACTCTTCATATGCATGTATACATACTGTTAATGTATTGCACAATATAGATTATTCCTAGTCAAATTAAACAGAAAAATGATGAACTGTTTATTTAACACTCATCAGACAAAATGTTAATATAATTGTAATCAACAGGCATATAATGTGTTGGATTTTTGTGAATATTGTCTTTCCCGCTTAACTCCCATTCAGACAGTTTGACCGTTGAGAGCTGCATGAACCACGTGAACGCGGCGGCGAGGTCAAAGCGTATGGCAACCCTCTCTTTCAACAGCTCTGGGTGGACCAAGCTAAAAATACGCTTTTAAACACAATTTGAGCAAAGAGACAGCATTTAATGTGACATCAAATCAGCAATAATGTGTAACGCGTTTTTTTCTCAGAATTTTCAAATTCGAACAGATATCATTTCAAGCATCCCCGAAATAACTGCCTGCAGGAGTCATTGAAAATGGCTGCAGCGAGTCCGTTCAAAGAGACGTTCGTTATATGAAATAAAAGAAATAAGAACGGATTTAGCATTATTACATGAACCTCTAAAAACTTTCCTGTCAGTTTTACTACAGTAGCCAAAAATGCGTTCTGAATTTCAATACTGATAGTCCTATGGAGCGATTTTGATGTCATTAATTATTCACACATAAAACACGATGTATGCTTGCGTAGCCAGTTTCACATGCATAAAACCTAATTCACGTGCAAAAATGTATATATACATTCACAAAAAAACAATTCACGTGCGTAAAATAAAAATGGTGAATTGTTTCATGAATTGTGTGATAGCAATCGAGAAAAATGTAAATAAAATGATATAAAAAGACAAAAAAGCATTTTATATTGTTTATAAAAAAAACAGAAAGATCCTTAAAGTAAAGCTCAAAATCATTATGTATGAAGGGATGTGAGTGACCCCGTCTAAATAACGCACGCAGAGACCGTTAACTCTTCTTCAATGATTACAAATAGCTTTCTCACGTGTTTGCAAATAGACTTAAAAAACGCATGGTACAATTGTTTGGTACAGCCTTTATTAAAGGGAGAAATATTCACAGACTATACTTGATATGCTCGATTATAATGATTTAATTCCCAAGTCAAGTTTACTTCTATTTCTAAACTTTTTCAAGGCATTTGATACGCTTGAACATACTTTTTTAGAAGTATATTAGAAATTTTTGGTTTTGGACTGGTGTTTCGTAAAGTAATTTCCATGTTTTATAATGATTTTCCAGTATTCGCCTAAATTTATAGGTCCATCACCCAGAATTCAAATTAAATAAGGAATCCGCCAGGGATGCCCTATTTCACATTTACTTTTTGACCTAGCAGTAGAATTAATGTCTATATTCATAAAATGTTTTAAGATAGTATCGGTATTGATATTCTTGGTAAGGACATTCTTATGTATAGGTCTTTACCATAAGTCAATTTGCATGACACTGTTTTATTTCTGAGGAATAAAGAGGTGCTTCCTTTTGTTATTCACAAAATGTCTACCTTTTCTAAGGCATCAGGCCTGACTTTAAATCTAAAAAAATGTAAAATGATGGCTATCCAAAACTGGGCTTTAAAAGAAGTGGAGGGTATCCCAATAAAAGAAAATGTCAAATATTTAGGTGTTATGATTACCAAAGATTTGGTATATAGACAACGTTTAGATTTCAATGTCAAATTAGATGGTTAGAGGGTTAGATGGAAAAAAACTTTATCACAGGTTCATCTGTTAGATGTCTGCTAAAGATCTGGAAAACATCTGCTGTGTAAAAACATCTGCTAAACATCTTAGAAAGAGCAGTTTACATCCATTCTACATCATAAACATCTTACAGACGTCTTCTAGAGGTCTATATGACATCTGACAGCTGACGTCTGTAGCGCAGACGAGCAAACAGCATCTGCCAGATGAAAATGCAGACATCAAATATATGTCTGCCAGATGTACGTGTGCGATCAGGGTAGGGACCTCTCGATTTATGGTAGAATCCTCCTAACTAAAACTGAGGGAATATCTAAACTTATTTCTTTTTCTTATGCCTTTTATATTGCCCCTAAAACAGTTCAATCTGTCAATTTTTTTCTATTTAAATTTATATGGAAAAATAAAACTCACTATGTATGTAAATCTCATTTAGTTAAAGAGTAAGAAAATGGTGGTTTAAGTTTGAATCTCTTCTCGGTATATTTAGATAAAAGTGGCTTAAAGAGTGTCTAGCAAAGTCACAATCAATATGGTACTATATTCCAAATCGTTTGTTTAATTCTATTGGTTCATTTTGTCCTTAGATGCGATATAGATCCTTTAAAAATTCCACTGAAATTGTGAAATTTTCATAAACAAGCATTGCTTTTTCGGAAAATTATATTTACAACTTTTCTCCTGATAACTCTACTCTTTGGAATAACAGGGCTATAGTTATTAATAGGAAGTCTCTATTTAAAGATGATCGGGGTATCATATTTATTCAGGATATATATAGAAGCAAATGGAAACTTTTTATCTTACAATGATTTTTATTAAGCAATTTAAAGTTAGAATTACATTAAAAGGATATGAAAAGATATGTAAAGCTGTACCCTGTGGTTCGTTAAGGATAATACAAGGTAGTTTTTTTAATTCTTTAGTTAGACCCTGTATGGCTTGCCTCCTTTGAGAATGTTGACCTTCTTGATAGTAAATGCAATAATAAAGTCATTTATACAGAATTTAAACATGTCATTACTGGCGATTATCGTGTGGAAATCTCAGTTTGAGATAAAGCTTTTCATTTTTATTTACCATTCCCTGTGGCTCCAAAAGTGAAAGAGACTCAGTACAAAATCATGTTTAGGATTTACCCTGTAGGAGATTTTTTACGAAAAAATTAAGGTTTCATTTTGAAATGGATCCTTGTGGTTTTTGTCATTCATTATGAAACCATTAACCATGTTTTCTTTTACATTTACATAACATTTAGTCATTTAGCAGAGGCTTTTATCCAAAGCGACTCACAGAGAGTTCAGGGAGCAAAAATATAACCCTAACCCTAAACAATAATATGTCATACAGGAGCAATAATACAATAGGTGCTAATACAAAGTTACTAGTTTCAACAAAAGCCAGAACAATACCTGTTGAGAGAAAGAGAGAAGGTTAGTTTCCCCCCCTCATTTGTCTGTCAAGTATTTACAGAAGAGATGGGTTTGAAGTAGTTTTTTTGAATGTTGTGAGAGATGTGTTTGACCGGACCTTTTATTGTGAAATTACTTTTTAAATTTTTTTTAATTAATTTTGGCATGATATATATAGTTGGTTATTAATAAAAATTGAGAAAATTGCAGGATATTCTGTTTTTCAAGGGTGATCTATCTTTGATGTTGTAACTTGGTTTTATTCTTGGGTAAATATTATATTTACATATGCAAGTAGAGAAAATGTAAACCACCATTTAATTTATTTCTATGTGATTTTAGGAAATTGTTTATGAGCTTTAACTGTTTTAAGAAACCAAATAGAAAATATCTAAGTTTATGTGCCCCTCTATCTCTAAATTTGTATTATTTTAGTGTATTATTGTTTTTTACAGTAAGTTGTTTGTCTAAATTCCTGTTCCTCTAAATTATTTATTTTCTTTTTGTGGATGTGCCTTACGGTGTTATGTATGTTGTTCCCTGTCTTGTATTGCATAGTTTATTGTACATTAAAAACATCTTTTAAAAAAAACGCACGCACAATGACGTATATCCGGTGCGCGGCGTTCAGTTATGATGTCACAGGAAGCGGACGTAAAGAAGAGTTCCAGAAAGAGCGGTGGCTGCACGGGACACACAAACGCATATATTACAGCAAATATTACAGAACTATCAGAAAGTTAAGTTATTTTAGTGACGGATTAGCACGGGACATACAGTATTGACGTCATGACGACCATCGATTACAGTGTGTGGGATCACATCGAGGTGTCTGATGATGAAGATGATACACACCCAAATATAGACACACCGAGTTTATTCCGCTGGAGACACCAGGTACACACGATCATAAGTGTGTGTGTGTGTGTGTGTGTGTGTGCGTGTGTGTGTGCGTGTGTGTGCGCGCGCGCGCGCGCGTGCGTGCGTACAGGTTAAGCTATATTTGTGAGGGCCAAATGTCAATCTCAGTACCATAGTAAAATACGTGTGAACCCACTTGTGAGGACATTTGACTGGTCCTCACTAAATAAAAAGGCTGATAATTCGCTCAAATAGTGTTTGTCTTTAAATGTAATAGAGGGCACATGTTTGTGTGATTATTAGGTTAAGGGTCAGGGTTAGGGATAGGGGATAGAATATATCATAAGCCTGATATAAAATCAATGGAAGTCTATGTAATGTCCTCACTAGTATACTGAAACAAACCGTAGTGTGTGTGTGTGGACATAAATATACAGTTTGTACAGTATACAACTCATTACGTCTATGGACTGTCCCCACGGAGATAGTAAACCAGACTGTGTGTGTGTGTGTGAGGCTCGGATGGAGCGGATGGAGGCGTTCAATCAGAAGGGTGAGGAGCTCGCGAGATCTCTGGCGGAGAGTAAGAAGAAGCTGGCGGAGGTTCAGCGTCGCCTGCAGGAGCTCAGCGTCGCCTCCACAGACGACAGTAAAGCGGGACTCAGTAAAGCTCAGGCGGAGGAGAAGCAGATGAAGAAAGAGGAGAGATCCTGGCAGAGGAAGCTGGATGAGCATCGTCAGGAGGAGAAGAAGATGCCCTGGAACGTTGACACGCTCAGTAAAGAAGGGTTCAGTAAGGTGGGTTACACACACGTGTGTCTTCAAGAGCTTTGAGAAACACAATATTGATCTTCTGAGGGGGAGTGTTTGTGTACGTCATGTGTGTAGCAGGTTTGTGTGATCTCAGCTGTGTCTCGTGTGTTTCTCAGAGCGTCGTCAACGTAAAACCTGAGGTGAAGGAGGAGACGGAAGAGGAGAAAGAGCAGAAACACAAAAGCTTTGTGGAGAAAAATGAGAAACATATCAAACACTTTGGTGAGCTCCTGTTGGCTTGGAATTCGGTCACATTTTCAGTATTGTAAGAAAAAAGCCTTACATGTTCAATGAACCAATGCTATGAATGTGTATTTAAAATAACTAGACAAACGCTCTGCTCTGTTCTGACCGTCTGTGTTCTACGTGAATGAGTAATGAAATCATTGTGGGATGTTCAGAGAAGAAAGAAATGATCTGTCTTCACTGTAAACGTGTGTGTTATTGTGTGTGTGCAGGTATGCTGCGGCGCTGGGATGACTCGCAGAAATATCTGTCTGATAATCCACACCTGGTGTGTGAAGAAACTGCCAATTACCTGGTGATCATGTGTATCGACCTCGAGGTGGAGGAGGTAACTTGTGTGTCTCTGAGTTGCTTCTTTTTGCCGGTATGTGAGATGTGTGCGTTTCAGATTTGTGTGTTTGTCTTGCAGAAACACGCTCTCATGGAGCAGGTGGCTCATCAGACCATCGTCATGCAGTTTATTCTGGAGCTCGCCAAGAGTCTGAAGGTGGATCCACGAGGCTGCTTTCGCCAGTTCTTCACCAAAATCAAGGTGTGTGTCTGGATGAGTGTGTATTTCTGTGTGTGTGTGTGTGTGTGTGTGTGTGTGTGTGTCAGTGCTGCTTTCATCCGTTGTGTTGTGTGTTTTCAGACAGCAGATCAGCAATATCAGGATGCCTTTAATGACGAGCTGGAGTCGTTTAAGGGACGCGTGCGTGGCCGGGCCAAGATTCGCATTGAGAAAGCCATGAAAGAATATGAGGAGGAGGAACGTCAGAAGCGTCTCGGTCCCGGCGGTCTGGATCCTGTAGAGGTGTACGAGTCTCTGCCTTCGGTAAGAACACGAACTGCACAACCCATCCTGTTCAAAAGCTGTAGTCCAGGCACGTGAAACCAGTTTAGACCCAACCCCAATAAAACCCAGCTGATGCAGCTCAACATTAGCCACAGGCCTGGCACGTCCCTCCTGACACTCCTGCTGTAGATGCAAAGCAACTTTACTGTCAAAGTGTTTTAATACCGACAGAAGAAAATAGGGTTGCACGGTGTTCCGGTGCTACGGTAGCATCGCGATGCTAAAGCTTCAAAATACCCGCGATGCCTCTCTATTTTTGAAACGGTAGTATCGTTGTACCATAGGTAATGTTGCATATGCGCATTAATATTCATTAGTGAACACTTACATCTGCCTTTTTGCGGTGTTTATCTCCTAAATGATAATAATTTATATTGTACATATCCATCAGTAAATTTCTGTTTTCAGTAAATAGCCATCTGTATATAATGGTCATAGTACATTCCCACTTGTAAATTCTTCATAATTTTGCTTTATCCTGTATTTATGTATTTATGCACAACTGTATATCCTGCACTTGCTTATTGCACTTCTGGTTAGACCTAAACTACGTTTCGTTGCCTTGTACTTGTACATGTGTAATGACAATAAAGTTTAATCTAATCTAATCTAATCATCTAAATGAATGTGTGTTTTGAGTGACTCGGACAAGATAATGATTCAAATTAGCGTTTTGAACAAGTTGGTCAAATGATTCACTAATTCAGTGGAAAATTGACGCCACCTACTGGCCGTCTTAGTTCTGCATTTAAAGTAAGCCTAATATTTCCCTTTATAAAGACTGCTGTATCAATGAAATTTGTCCAACATTTGAATTAGTTCCTACGTGAAAAATGATCTTGTGTACTTTAGTATTTAGGACAGTAAACTACTAAAACTCATAGACACTAGTGTTTTTGAGTCTTACCATAGTTAATATTTAAAGGCGGGGTACCGATTTTCGAATTACACTTTAGACAACTGAGTCGGGCTGAGTACCAAAACAACCTTGTAGCCAATCAGCAGTAAGGTGCACAGTGCACAGGACGGACATTAGCTGAGCCGAGCGCTGACGAAAGCAACAGATGGGGGTAGGGGTGGGTTTGTTTTGGTGATTTGAACATCAACAACGGCTAAGAGAAATCGGACACCCCGCCTTTAAGTATACTACAGTATTTGCTACAATTTATCCAATTACTACAGTTAATACAACAAAATATTCTAGTGCAAAGTATGATACAGTTTACTATAGTAAATACAAAATGTTTCATCTAAATCTATGTTTTTTGTGTAGATTTGAATTATGAACATAGCACAGCATCGTGATACTACTTGGTATCGAGATACTTCAGCTGGTATAGTATCGTAAGACATGTTTATGGTACCGTGACAACCCTAGAAGAAAACGCTTGGGCTGTGATACTAATACTAATCGTTTGCAGAATAAACGTTTCTGTTTACATAATATATGTGGGTGTACTGTGTATAATAATTAGGTACAGTATATATAAACACCCACACATGCATGTATTACTTAAAGAAAAAAAAATATATATATGTATACATAAATGATATATACATATTAAAATGTATATACACATGTAAACATTTCTTGTTTGTGCGTATTTATATATAGACGCTTTCAAAGTGACAACATAAACAAATGTTCTGTTTCATTCCTACTGACCGCCAGAGACAGTGTAACACTAGTGGATTATCGCAGCGCCAGCCAGATAGGTCGAGAAAATATACCAACAAAATCACATGGTGACACATGCTGAGCGTCAGTGTAATAAGCCCGTGACGCTCAGCATTCTGTCTCTTTCGCTTTCTCGCCTGTTAGAGATAGGTCGTTGATATTCGCGCTGGCAAGTGCAGCTTATCAGAGCAGCGAAGTCTCGTCCTCGCAAGCTGTGTCAGCGCACTTCTGCAATGTTTGGGGATTTATATTTCTCATCTGGTGAGTTGTGCTCATTGTGGGTTTTTATCGCTGGTTACACTCTATGCCTCTCGGTACCCCGGTGGCTAGTGTTTTTCCGCGCTAACTGTTAGTGGTGCCCCGGTAACATTGATTCCAGCATTGCCATTTGTATCGAGTGCTAATTTCCTCGTTTGCTTCGAGCCGCTTCGGTCCTACCAGCGGTCATATACACATATTCTCATTTATTCCAGCCTATTGATCTGCTCATCATTTATTGACCTTACGGTGCAACCGAGGGTGTCATCTACGAGAGATCTCACGGACCGATTGTCACTGGTTTCCCACTGACGTGTAAACTATGTCCCAATAACCTGCTCCCGGACGACGGTCATGAATTCTGCCCATCTTGCCTGGGTATTCAGCACCATAAGGATGCGCTGATGGATCCATGTGTGCACTGCAGCCTCTTACCTCTGTCGGAATGGCGGCTCCGTCTCGCCGAGTTGGACCCCAACTCGACAGCACATCTTGGGCAGGCGGATCCCGCGGCCCAGCGGATAAAGAAATGTCACGTGTCCGTGACAACGAGCGCCCCTCCGTCAAAGAAGAAGGAAATCACACTTTCTAAGACGGTTGCGGTGCTATCTTCAGAAATGACGGAGCTTAAGCATCTCCTCCATTCATTACAGCAACCTGTCGCTCCTGTGGACCCGATGCAGGATGATGGGGCCGGTATTGACCCAGATCAGAAAATTGGCGAAGTGTATGCTGAATCCCTGTATCTCTCACGTCATGCTGAATTGGATGTACTGTCTACAAGCACTTCTGATTCCCTGTTTCATGGAAAACATGTGGATGGTACCGTTCCACCTTCCCCCCAAGAGGTCTTTGCTGAGGTTCTAGCGGCTGAGGTTTCAAGTGGGGGATCAGTTCGATCGACGGAGCATAGCCAGTCCACCTCTGATGATAGATCCGTATGGCAGTTGCCCGTCTGGGACTGGATACATCTGTTCAGGCGACTCAGCCTAATGTGTTTTTCAGACAGCCCCCGGCTGAGAATTCCTTTTCCATGCCACCATGCAACGATTTTGTGGCAGTTTTCTAATGCATTTACGGCTTCTGGCGCAAATAGACGACGGCCTAAAACTGCTCGCATTTTGGCGACTATGGCGGAAGCTGATTCCATAGAGGTTGGGCGCACCCCAGAAGTAGAACAGCCTGTCGCAGCCTTAGTGGTGTCCACTGTTGTGGCCTTACGGGGCAATGTACGATGCCCTAGTGCACAGTGTGGTCGCACGGACTCTCTGCTAAAAAAGGCTTACGATTCCACCGCTTACATAACTCGGATGGAGAACACAATCTGTCAGTTACTTCTTGCCACTACCAGTTCGTTGGAATCAGCAGATGTAGATCCCTCCGTTTCTCAGTTCCTGCAGACGGCTCTTATGGCCATAGGGCATGTGACCCGAGAACTGGGTGCCCTTACGGCCATGCTTTTGGCAGCCCGCCGACAGGTATGGCTTGCTCAGGCACGGCTATCGGAGAACTCTGAGAGACCTTCCTTTTGTCCCCGGGTATCTCTTTGGACCCAATATTCCGGAGTTGTTAGAGAAGCGAGTGAAGCTGTCAGAGACTACCCATCAGCTTACACAAGCACCCAGAAGCTCTACCTTCCGGGCACCAATGGCCCAGGCTTGTCGCCGCTATGTAACCCCGGAGCACCGTTTCCACCAAGAGCCTTCTCCACAGCCGCGTGGTCCTCAGAGGCCTCGGGTTGCAGAGGAGGGTTGAGGTTTTCGTCCACCTCAACCCTCAACACAACTGGCGGGTAATACACGTCAACGCCCCCCCACAACCACCGAAAACCGCGTTCATAGAGCCTGAACCTCTCGGGCCGGCTGTCGATCGATTATCAGCGGTACAGCTGGAATATTGGAGAAATGTCATTTCAGACCCCTGGGTTCTAAAGACTATGAGCAGGGGTTATACACTACAGTTTCGACGCCGGCCCCCCAGGTTTTCGGGAATTTTTCCCACTGTTGTTAGGGAAGCAGCCCGTTCTGTTGCACTCTCCCTGGAGATTCGTTCCCTGTTAGAGAAGGGAGCCATAGAAGCAGTTCAGCCCCTAGTTCAAAGGGACGGCTTTTATTCAACGTATTTTCTCATTCCAAAGAAGGACGGTGGTTTCTGTCCAGTTCTGGATTTGAGGCGTCTGAATCGGTTTCTGAAGGTACTGCCCTTTCATATGCTGCATACAGCCGACGTTCTTCGGGCTGTGACGAGTGATGACTGGTTTGTTTGTGTCGACCTTAAAGACGCTTACTTTCATGTTCCTGTAGCACCTCACTACAGGAAATTCATGTGTTTCAGCTTTCTAGGCCAAGTATACCAGTTCAGAGTTCTGCCATTTGGACTGTCTCTTGCTCCTGGAGGCTTCACCCGGATGTAGTTCAGAAGATCT
Source organism: Triplophysa rosa (assembly GCF_024868665.1). Lineage (NCBI taxonomy): Eukaryota > Metazoa > Chordata > Actinopteri > Cypriniformes > Nemacheilidae > Triplophysa > Triplophysa rosa. The sequence continues at coordinate 31,210,389 of NC_079893.1, read as the reverse complement.
GGCTGCGCTTTGGCCAGGCAGAGGTGAACCTTTTCGCTTCGGCAACAATCACCCACTGTCGCTTGTGGTTCGCCAAGACGGAGACATCCAGTCCTTTGGGCCAGGATGCACTGTCTCACGAATCGCCAGACTGCCTACTTTGTGCATTTCCCCCAACTCCTCTGCTGTGGGAGTCCCTGCACAGGATTTCCCTGCACAGGCACAGAGTGCTGCTAGTGGCTCCACGATGGCCGGCCAGACCGTGGTTCCCTCTATTATTGTCTCTGCTGTCCGGCCGCCCCTGGCAGCTGCCCCGGAGGAGGGACCTCCTCTCACAGTTACAGGGCAGCGTTTGGCATCTGGATCCGTCTCGCCTACAGCTGTGGGTTTGCCCCTGTGCTAAACCCTTTGTTGCAGCATTGTGACCCTGCTGTGATCCATACTATTTCCAGTGCTAGAGCTCCTTCAACACGGCTGATTTATGCCGCACGCTGGAGACTATTCTCGGTGTGGTGCAGGGTGCGTGAGGTTGAGCCCATGACTTGTGAGGTTTCAAAGGTTTTGAACTTCCTTCAGCAATTACTGGATGAAGGGAAAGCAGCTTCTACATTGAAGGTGTATGTAGCGGCGATTTCTGCATATCATGCTCCGGTTGAGGGTGCTTCTGGGACCGGGTTGGACCTGCACGGTTTCGGCGGGTGGGGCTTCCTGGGCGCGGCTCGTGGGCTCTCCCTGTTCTTAGTGGACGTTGCTCGGTGGCTTTGGTCAGGGTCACTGAGTGCAGCTATGACACGTCAGAGGAGATCTGGCCCTCCCGGCTGAGCCTGGTTTCTCCCGAGTTTTTTTTTTTTCTCCATTTATTCATCATTGGAGTTTTGGTTCCTCGCCACAGCAGTGCTGGCTTGCTCACCGGGAGACTGCATTTATTTATTTATTCATTTATTTATTAGATATTATTTATTAAAATGATCTTGCTTGGTCTATAAACACCATGCACTGTGCTGTGTTTTACCTTTCTGTGTTTTTCTTATTTGCTCCTGTAAAGCTGCTTTGGAACAATGCACATTGTGAAAAGCGCTATATAAATAAAATTGAATTGAATTGAATTCTCTCGGGTCTCATAGTCTGGTGTGCAGTTTTCTGAAAGGTGCTCGTCGTTTGAAGCCTGCCCTGAATACTCAATTTCCCATTACAGCTCGTACTCATCTTCCTCTGTTCATCTCGGTTTGAACCCCGAGGGTAGATGTCAAGTGGCTGTCTCTGAAGACTGCCTTTTTGTTGGCGGTTGCTTCTGTGAAACGTGTTGGTGAATTACAGGCATTGTCTGTCAGTGACCTTTGTTTACGTTGGCTGCCTGAGGGGTCAGGAGTGGTCTTGCGACCCAATCTCCCTAAAGTTCTCCTCCCTCAGTATATAAACCAGCACATCGAGCTTGCTGCTTTTCAGTCTCTATCTGGGTCTGCGTCAAAATAGCACCTCGTATGTCCAGTGCGTGCTTTGAGGCATTATGTGGAGGCTACTACCCGGTTCCGACGTTCGGATCAGTTGTTTGTTTGTTATGGCGGTGTGAGGAAAGGTTCTCCTCTGTCAAAGCAGAGGTTGTCAAAGTGGATTGTGGAGACGATAACTTTGGCTTACAAAGAGACAGGGAAGCCATTACCTCAGAGCGTAACTTGTCACTCCACTAGGGCCGTATCATCTTCGTGGGCTGCCTTCAGAGGAGTTTCCTTGGCTGACATCTGCGCCGCTGCTACCTGGGCCTCTCCGTGCACCTTTGCCAGGTTCTAAAAGGTTAATGTGGCTGCTCCTCATCCTGTGAGTGTGGCAGTCCTTCATGAGCAGCCTTGATTTTGTTTAGGTAGGTTGCATTCCTCCTGACTTTTTTGGTATGTGTCATCCACTAGTGTTACACTGCCTCTGGCGGTAAGTAGGAATGAAACAGAAAGCTGGTTACGAATGTAACAGTGGTTCTGTGAATTCCGGATGACCGCCAGAGTTTCTTGTCACTCGGAATGCGCAAGAAAGGCATTCAGAGACAGAATGCTGAGCGTCACAGGCTTATTACACTGACGCTCAGCATGTGTCACCATGTGACTTTGTTGGTATATTTTCTCAACCTATCTGGCTGGCGCTGCGATAATCCACTAGTGTTACACTGTCTCTGGCGGTCATCCGGAATTCACAGAACCACGGTTACATTCGTAACCAGCGTTACTGCGCATGCGTGTGTTCGTGGACTGCCCTTAACTTCTGCTACACATTCACAAATAATCGAGCGCCTGGAGATGATTTCTGATAACAAGCGAAAGAAACCGAGAAGAACTGAAACTTGTCTCTTCAATATTTTGAATCTAGACTGTGATATCAAGCTCAACCGCTAGATGTCAGTGTACCATACGGTTTCTTTAAATGCGACAAAACTACAGGACCCATTTAACAAATGATTTATTTAATAAAATTAACATACAACAAAATTCAACAAATTGTTTATTTAATACAATTATTATACAATAAAATAATAATATAAATGAAATAAAATGATAAATAGTGATATTATTAGACACTAGTTAAACACAAACCTGAAGTTAACGGCAGTCCCGGCGCAACCAACCGATGAAACGGTCTATACATAATTAGGTCACGCACTCCCACTGGAGTTTCCCATTATGGGTTTTCGGTAAAAGTCTTCTTTATAAAAGAAAAAAAATCCTACGCAATATATACATCTGTACCCAGAAAGAATGTTTGCATTTTTCAGTCATTCTGTCGAACACAAAATGAGATGTTTTAAAGAATTTGGGAAAGCAAACAGTTTTGACTACCATTTTTTTTCCTATTACGGTAGTGAACTGAAAATTTCTAACATTCTTCCAAATATCTTGATTTTCAGCAGAACAACATTTAATTTCTGGGTGAACTATCCCTTTAGGAATCTTTGCTAACCTCACTGTGTGCTCTCTTTAGAGTTCTGCAACATTGAATTGAAATTGAAAGCCTTACATCATTTCTAGTTTAAAAAACCCTTTGTGTTGTCATGGGTTAAAACTGATGATCTGTGTGTGATGTGCACAGACAACAACTGATGCATAACTGAGAAATATTAGGCTACAGTCATGCTTTCTGATAAAGAAACAATTGTGTAATACTGATCAGCCACGACGTAACATACAGCACGTGTCTGTTGTTGTGTACCTGTGTCTCATAACACTCGTGTGATGCTCTGATGACAGGAGATGCAGAAATGCTTTGATGACAAAGACATTCAGATGCTGCAGGACGCCATCAGCAAAATGGACCCAACGGTCAGTGTAAACCACCTGAATGACTTCAACAAGATTGTCTGGACTCTTGAGATTCCATTGTGTGATTGTTGAGTCTTGCGTGATGATTGCGATTGTGTTTTGACTCTTGCAGGAGGCGAAACATCACATGAAGCGCTGCATTGAATCGGGATTGTGGGTACCTAACTCCAGAGCAGACGAGGAAGCCGATAAAGATCCAGAGGATGGTGATGAACCGTAATATGAAGATCAGTGACTGTCAGTCAAACATCATCCCTGTGACCCCGCCCACTGCTTGTGTCCCTCGTGTCCCTCCTCCCATCTGTCTCCGTCACATTATTATAAATAAAAGTCCAACGTAAGAATGCTACAAGATTATTTGACTGCTTTGCTGCCGTTTTGCAGACAGTAATTCCTTTGACCCACATCTCTTCCTCTATTTCATGATTTCAAGGATTGATGTACAGTCGGATGATTGTTATTGTAGAATAAAACCTGACAGGGTGATAAGGGCGGTGTTTTGACCAAAATGACTGGACAGCATCCCAATGATGACATGTCTACTTGTCACGTCTCACATCTCCTAACTGCTTATGTGGCGTTTTATAAGTGTTTTTATTTCATGGACGTTGGTCTTGCAGTGAGAACGCATCAGATCACAGCCGTGTTTGTTTGTTTAGCAGTAGGGTCGTCCCACAAAGCTATTCGATTAGACGCAATATGTTGTTCAGATTGAATCATGACTTCAGGAGAACACATTGTGTATGGTTTTATATTGACTGTTGGCATTACCAGGAGTTGAAAAGGCGTTGTTGTTGTTTTTGTTTCAGACGATCTTTTATTAGTTCTGTATGTACAGTTTGTGTTGCAGAATAAAAACATGAGGCTGATGGGAGATCTTCAAGGGTTTTTGTCATGATTAGATGTTTATTTTGCTGTCCCTTCAGCAATATTTAGTCTTTCATTTACAAAAACATTTTAAATGTCCGTTTTTGTATCATGACGTAAAATCAGTCAATAAGAGGTTCGGGTTAGAATAGATTTGAACTCCTTCACAACGGTTCAAAATCATCTAAGGGTGAGATCTAAAGAAATTGACAAAAGAACATTCAATTCTTAAACACAAAGACTGAAAGTAACCCTAAACTAATGACCGCTAGAGTTTATGCGTATGGTCATTTATGCACAACAACCCTTTATTAAACATGTTCAACGCTGTTCATTTATACTGCATACATTTAATTTGACATGAATGACTTCTTTTGACACACATTTAGTTTACTGAGGGCTGTTGGTACCTCATCGTCATGACAACGTCAATGACATTATTAAATCACAACCCGACAAATGCTATATAAACATGTTTAGCCATTTTGTGTGCTGCAGATGAACGACTCATGCTACTCTTTACTAAATCATTTACACGGCATTTAAAACCTTGTTTGTCCAGCTGTAGCGTTTATAAATAATGTTGTGTATACACATTCATTCGTTCACTAATAATCATTATTACTGAGATTATAGGTCCAAAAATATGTACTTATAATAACCTACTTCACCAATAACTCCCATTTAAAACAAGTGTTTTATGTGAATAAAGAGTAAAAACAAAGTTTTTTTTTAAATACATTTTTATTAAAGGTGATATTGTAAAGCGTTCTGAAGACGAGCACACACCTCCTGTTCTCCCAGAGAAATCATCATCTCCGCCACACTGGGACCTTGCTGTCAACAGAGACACACACACACACACACACACAGAGAAAAAACACTCAGCACTCTTCACAACAGCATTCAGCATTTTGTCTGTGTGTGTTTGTGTGTGTGTTACCTGCTGTGCGCTCAAGGCCAGTCTCAACACTCTCATGAAGATGCTGTATTTTGTTTTCTTCAGTTTGCTGCTCTTCAGTTTCAGCTCAGAGTTCAACATTTCAGTGGACGTCAGAGACCTTTGACCTCCAACAAGCCTAACCCCCCCACACACACACACGCGCGCACACACACACACACGCACACACACACACACACACGCACACTATGTATACCTTAAAGGCACAGTATGTAAATACACAATTGTAAATGTACGAGACTCACTGTATGACCGCTGTTATGATGTTTGCTGCCTCTGATGTCACTTCCTCCAGCTGCTGACGGGAGACTTGTGGCATTATCCACAAATACGAATACACAGGGCCCAGCAGCTCATTTAATGAGCAGATGTGACCCTGCAACACATAAGTCACCATGAAATCAAACAGGACAATTCTAAGTGTTTTACACAGTGTTGCAGTGATTATTATAAATGATTTATCCGTGCACACCATTATTTTTTCAAAATTCATTTGCACTTGTAATCTTTAATCACAAACATTAAACTCCTCTCCCCCTCAACAACAACTCTTCACCACATGATGTCAGCAACAAAAAAATAGGTAAAACTATACTGACTGTCCAATGGCCAGGCATTTTTTGCCCTCCCCTCCAGGCCCAACTTACAACAAACCAATCAAAAAGGGAAGGGCAAAATAAAGCCCCGCCCTACATTTTTTCACATTTCAGAAGCAGTTTCACTCGGATACACGTCACGATACGGAAAAGAAGTCAATCGCAACTTCCGTTTCATGGTGACTTTAAATTATCATCTCCAGTAGTGAGTGAAATATGACAAAATCTATAGTGACATATGCTGATGTAGTCAAACCTTCCTGAGCTGCAGAACTCTCTGGATGTACTGCGCTTCTAGAACGGCACAGTCGTCGATTTGAGATTCGTGTGTGTGAAGAACAAACTGACGCAGCTTCTCCACCAGCATGGCACGTTTGCCCTCATCCTCGATCCTGCGCTGAAGATGAATCCTCAAATCACACACACACAAACAAGTTATAAAGCAGTCCCATCTCAGCCTTTGTTAGTCATAATGACCTAAATCTACACAGATCAGATAAACCACAGAAGTGCTGCACTGTGTTTAGTAATTGGAAAGTTGTCCGTGTATTAGGGTTAGAAATCAAACCATTAACGTCCCGATATAACAAAACACAAGAAGGAAAGAGAACATGTGACCGCTCTATTGTCTGAAGTGCTTTTCTCACTACAGAAAAATATGAAAGAATTTACAATCAACACAAACCATAAAACCATAGAAACACGAATGTTCTCCATCATAGTAAACGGATTTGATGGTGACATCAGAATATTAGGACTATATCTATATATATTCTAGATATCGAGTTAGTGTATATTAACACTAACTTTCAACACCATCATCCCATCACTGCTCCAGACAAAGTTAACCCAGCTATCTGTTCCTGGCTCTATCTGTCAGTGGATCACCAGCTTTCTGACAGACAGGCAGCAGTTAGTGAGAATGGGGAAACTCACATCCAGCACCAGCACAATCAGCACTGGCGCCCCCCAGGGGTGCGTTCTCTCCCCACTGCTCTTCTCCCTGTACAAAAATGACTGCACTGCCCAGGACCCTTCTGTCAGACTTCTGAAGTTCGCAGACGACACCACACTCATTGGCCTCATCCAGGATGGTGATGAGTCTGCGTACAGATAGGAGGCTGAGCAGCTGGCTGTCTGGTGCAGTCATAACAACTTGGAGCTGAACACGCTTAAAACAGTGGAGACGATTGTGGACTTCAGGAGAAACCCCCCTGCACTCCCCCCTCTCACCATCATGAACAGCACTGTGGCAGCAGTGGAGTCATTCAGGTTCCTGGGCACCACCATCTCTCAGAACCTGAAGTGGGACAATCACATTGGCTCCATTGCTAAAAAAGCCCAGCAGAGGTTGTACTTCTTACATCAGCTGAAGAAGTTCAACCTACCACAAACTCTATTAAAACAGTTTTACTCAGCTGTCATAGAGTCTGTCCTCTGCACATCCATCACTGTCTGGTTTGGCTCAGCCACAAAGTCAGACATCAGAAGACTACAGAGGACGGTTCGGACTGCTGAGAAGATCATTGGTGCTCCCCTGCCCACCCTCCAAAAACTCTATACATCCAGAGTGAGGAAAAGGGCTCAGAAAATCACCCTGGACTTCTCACATCCAAGCCATCAGCTCTTCACAATGCTGCAGAGCACTGAGCACCAAAACAACCAGACACAAAAACAGCTTCTTCCCTCAGGCCATCTACCTCTTGAACAGTTAAATGTTTTTACACACCGTGCAATTAATAACTCTGTGCAATAATAATTAAGTGCAATATTAATTATATCCTCCAGATAATACACTATCTATTTTTATACAACTTTTTCTGTAAATTATATTTCATTCATTCTGCTGTATATAGCACATACCTTCTACTACAATACTCAACTCAACTCAACTCAACTTTATTTATATAGCGCTTTTACAATTTTCATTGTTACAAAGCAGCTGTACATGAGACACATTGACTACAAGCAAAACAATCAGTCTATTCTTATTTTTTACTTGTACATATTTACATACATACATAGCTTTACACTCTCTATATCTTTATCTTATGTTTATTGTATTGTATTTCTTAATTTTTTATACCCATAGGCCGTTATTTAAATCATTGTGTCCTGTATTCTATTGTGTTATGGTCTCTGTGTACTGTTGTTGCTGTTTCTGTGTTCTGGATGCTCCTGTCACCAAAACAAATTCCTTGTATGTGCAAACATACTTGGCAATAAAGCTCTTTCTGATTCTGATTCTGATTAACATGTTTTTTTCCATACAAAGCGCTATAAAAATACACTTGATGGCAGTGATTCATGTACTCAGAATTCTCTTTATCTGCAGAGTTTGACATTTTTCTGAAGGACAACAAACCTGTTGAAATCTGCAAGTTGGTCCAGATCCAGCAGGGCGGAGTGTGTTGTGATCTTGGAAATGTTAAACTCACTAATTAATTCATCCAGCTGTCGACCAATACGATTACCTGAAACAAAAAAAAAAACCCAACAACATTTAATTATTAGGAAAAATATTCTAATCTTAAAAGGTAATAATTCAGAAAACACCTCAATTTTTAATCACAAATTCCTCAATTAAAACATTTCCTATTAACATTGCACTAAACATCATGTGTCACTACTTTTGCTTAAAAAGACATTGCGTACGTACTAGGGCTTTCCATACTGGATGTGATAAAGAGAACAGCGAATAAGAGACGCACCAAAATGATGGATCTATGAGGTAAGGTTCTATACCACACGTATAGATTTGTGCTCTGAAAAAGAGAAGATTTTGAATAACCAGTGAGTTGATTTTTTTTTCCATTCGGCCAGTGAATAGAAGCCGTTAAATTAGATGTGAACTTTACATCATGTGTCCCGAAGCAGCTGCCATTACACAAAAGGGTGATGATGATGAGGTGGGCACTAAAGCGCACAGTCCCATCAGTAAACGCAGTGAAGAAGAGTCAGGACATTGGCTCGGAACGGAACACATACTACTACTAAAATATACTCATGGGTAGTTGACAAATTAAACGTACATGTGTCCTATATGTGACATCAAAAATGTAGAAAAAAACCCTGTGTCACACCGATGCGACGCTACACGACGTTGTTAATGGGTTTGTGGTGTCGTGTCGTGCCGCATCCAGTGTGGACAAAATATATACACGAAATTTATAATGCGTTCTAATGCGTTCTATTGTCTTGTCTATTGTCGCGTCCGGTGTAGACTAGGGCTGTGTATTGGAAGTGCCTCCCGATACGATACATATCACGATAGATTAGGGCTGTGACGGTGGCAGTTTTTTACCACCACGGTGGTAATGGACAAATCAACCGCAGTGGTGCGGTGGTTGGGAAATATATATTATTTATATAAATAATATTTATATTATTATATTTGCGTGTAGCAACCACATGACGAGTGGAGGAGAAATATAGACCTTATTTAAAGACTTGAAATTGTTAAATAGTTAAATACTTGAAATTGAAATATGATATCTGAAATACATGAGGATGAAACATCCGTCCATGTTTAATGCGCAAATCCATCAGTGAAACGGCACACTACAGCACATAAAACACTTAAATAAACATCAGTAAATAATGAAAACTTAAATGTTATAAGAAAGCTAAATATCAAATAAAAAAGCTCTTGTTGCAGTGACAACTTCAGTCAGTCGCGTATTAACCCTTACAGTCCTTGACAATTCCATTTGAAACAAACTGTTTAAACCTACCTTAGCTTTCCTATTCAGATTGCCATAAAAACGTTACTTTTTCCTACTCGTTGGTGGAAAACTAACATGTTGACATTGTCCAGATTAAAATGTTTACAGCTGCAATAAATGCGCGTTCAGAAGAGCGCAAACGAATTGATGTCTCTCCGCAACCGCGGCAAAACCTGCGCGCGCTCCGACACTAAGCAAGCGGGTCATAGCCGGTTTTGATTTTATGTAACTGTTAATTTTACAACAAGATCCATTGCAGAACCCGCAGAATAACCTGGGTTTTGCCGTGCAGGCCCGCGCTCGAATGCGCCAACGGAAACGTATGCCAATAATTTCTGTGTTAATGTAAAATATTTTAAATGAAACCATCTACAACTGAAAGGGTACAAATAGCAATCCTGATCGCAACTATCATTTTTATTACACTTATATTTGTCACAGTGACGTGAACTACCGCCGGTGGCAGCTCACCACCGTCATGGCACTTTACCACCATGGTGGTGCGGTTGTCACGGCCGCCGTCACAGCCCTATGGGTCGCGATACAATATATTGCTGTGTGTTTCGATACGATATACATTTGCGATATATTGCAATACTTTAAATAGAAACTGTAAAAAGTAGAGCTAGAAATACAACATGCTGCGCACCACCGGGGGTTTTCTGTAAGGATAAGTGTAAAAACATCCCTTACCTCTGCAGAGTGGCCATGATGTGTGATGCATGGACCTTCAGATCAGAGCTTTGGGTTCTCAAACTGTGGATTGCGCCTCTCAAGTGGGTAGCACAGGGGAATAAGGCGGCTCACGCAAGTCACTTGGCTGTTGTGGTGCATTACAGTTAAAACACTGAACATGGGCAGAATAAAACCCCTGCTTCATCCGTGCTGTAAATGTGCTGGTGTCACATCCGTGAAAGCACAATAAATGACATTGTTACTTTTCTTAATAAACTTTTTGTCTAATGCACGGCAGTAGCCAAGTGACTTGTGTCATGACTTGAGAAGCCTACAAACAGCATTATTTTATATAACTCATTACTCCATGACTTATTTTGAAAACCAAAGCACACCCACACATCAGCTCTGAGAGCTCCAAGCGTTCTTATATTTTTCGCCATGCTCGCTTCCACTTACTTTTGGCCGTATGTATATGACAAGATTTAAAAAAATATATTGATAGTAGAGGTATCGCTATCAATACACTATCGAAAAAAAAAATATTGCGATGTTACATGTATCGATATTTTTGCACAGCCCTAGTGTAGACCCGGTGTTACACTGAAGATAAATCCCTCGACATGCACACACATATGCTAAACCCTCTAAAAGCCATCTCCATCAAAACTGAGATTACAATGTTGAGTGAGTGCTCGCCACACATAGTATACGTTACTCAAACAATTTAGCTTCTAAATGCACTGTTATAAAAAGGCACTAAAAGCAGCAAAGGCTGAGCACCTCCGTAACCTCATAGAAACTAACAAAAACAATCCAAGGTTTTTATTTAGTACAGTTGCTAAACTAACACATAAACAGACTTCACCTGACCTGGGTATTCCGCCACACCTTGGTAGCAATGATTTCATGAATTTTTTTACAGAGAAAATCGAAAACATACGAGACAAAATAGTAAAAACTCAACCTCCAAGTCTGTCCTATAAATTAGTACCAACCATCGCCCCAAAAGAAAGGCTACAGTGTTTTTCACCTATAAAACAGGAAGATTTAATTAAACTTATTGCAACATCTAAACCTACAACTTGCTTATTAGAACCCATACCAACTAAATTATTAAAAGAGTTATTACCCGTTGCAACTGAGCCCATTTATAACATTATCAACTCGTCAATTAATCTAGGCCATGTCCCAGGACCCTTTAAACTGGCCGTTATTAATCCTCTTATCAAGAAACCAAACTTAGACCCCAATGAACTAGGAAACTATAGACCGATTTCAAATCTCCCTTAACTGTCTAAAATACTAGAAAAAGTAGTGTCCACTCAGTTGTGCTATTTCTTACAAAATAATGACATACACAAAAATTCCAGTCAGGCTTTAGACCACATCATAGTACTGAAACTGCGCTCGTTAAAATTACAAACGACCTGCTTATAGCATCAGATAAAGGTAACATCTCACTCCTAGTCCTGCTTGACCTTAGTGCTGCGTTCGATACTGTAGACCATAAAATACTTCTAGATCGCTTACACAATTATACCGGTATTCAGGGACAGGCACTACAATGGTTCAGATCTTACTTATCAGACAGACATCAATTTGTCCATTTAAATGGGGAATCATCAAATGTAACGCAAATAAATTATGGATTAGCTCAGGGATCGGTTTTAGGACCCTTGCTATTCTCCATATACATGCTGCCCCTTGGAAACATTATTAGAAAACATGGAATTAGCTTCCACTGTTATGCAGATGATACTCAGCTATATATCTCATCAAGACCAGATGATTCCTTCCAACTATCCAAATTGGCAGAGTGCATCGACAATATAAAGCATTGGATGACTTGTAATTTCCTTCTTTTAAATTCTAATAAAACAGATATATTACTTATCGGACCAAAGACACGTGAGCAGAATATTTCGGATTATAACCTGCAAATTGAAGGCTGCACTGTTACTCCAACAAATACAGTTAAAGACCTCGGCGTTATATTAGACAGCAACCTGTCATTTAAAAATCACATCTCAAATGTCACAAAAACAGCCTTCTTCCACCTTAGAAATGTTGCCAAATTGCGAAATATTTTATGTGTGGCTGATGCAGAGAAGCTTCTTCATGCATTTGTGACCTCAAGACTTGACTACTGTAATGCACTGCTTAGTGGTTGTCCTGCAGCATCAATAAACAAACTACAGTTAGTTCAGAATGCAGCTGCCAGAGTTCTAACCAGGTCCAGAAAATACCATCACATAACCCCAATGTTATCAAGCCTTCACTGGTTACCCATTAAGTATCGTATTGACTTTAAAGTTCTTTTAATCACTTATAAAGCCTTAAACGGTTTAGCCCCTACCTACATAACAGAGCTTCTACCACACTACAACCCATCACGCTCTCTAAGATCTCAAAACTCCAGACTTTTGATAACACCTAGAATAACTAAATCCACCAAAGGGGGGAGGAGCTTTCTCATACGTAGCACCTAAACTCTGGAATAGCCTCCCCGATACTATTCGAGGGTCAGTCCCAATTTAAATCTAGATTAAAGACACATCTTTTCAGCCAAGCATTCACTAAAACATAGCTAATGAACAGCAGCTACACTAATTATTCTCTTTCTGCCCTCGCTTCGGGATGCCCATCCCGAGGTAGGGAGAGATTCCGCCAGGCCCAGATGAACGTCATATGCCCATCCCCAACTAGAGATTACGCCAGCTACATCGGAAAATCCCGTGCCATCCTCCTGCGAGAGCATGCGGACTGACTGACCATCCCAGCTCCATCCAAGGCAATTCCATCACCACCCAAGAAAAAGGCGACCATCTGACCGGCCCAGTTCAGACAATTCCATCCCCAACCGAGAGCAAAGACGGACTACTTGTCACATTAATGCTAAATTTACAATACTTGGTATTTAATGCTAAACTTACATCACATGACAGCAGTTTGAAGTTATATCTGCACTCAGTGACTTTGATTGGAGGTTGCTGGGTGGGTGTTTGTAGGGAGTGGGGGGGCTTGTTGGTTGTGGTTCGGGGCGTTTCATTTGTTGGGACTGTGTGGGTCTGGTCTGGTTGGCCTTGTTTTGTGGTCGATGTCGGACAACAGAGGAATAAAGTTAATTATGCCATTACTAATTTTCCCTGGTTGTTCCTCTGTTGTCTGTTGTTGATCGCGGAATGGGGCTGGGTTGGACCTGCACGGTTTCGGAGGGTGGGTTTTCCCGGGTCGCGGCTCGTGGGCTCTCCCTGTTCTTCGTGGACGTTGCTCGGTGGCTTTGGTCGGGGTCACTGAGTACAGCTATGACACATCAGAGGAGATCTGGCCCTTCCGGCTGAGCCTGGTTTCTCCCGAGGTTTTTTTTTCTCCATTTATTCATCATTGGAGTTTGGGTTCCTCGCCACAGCAGTGCAGTGTTGGCATGCTCACCGGGAGACTGCATTTATTTATTCATTTATTTATTAGATATTATTTATTAGAATGATCTTGCTTGGTCTATAAACACCATGCACTGTGCTGTGTTTTACCTTTCTGTGTTTTTCTTATTTGCTCCTGTAAAGCTGCTTTGGAACAATGCACATTGTGAAAAGCGCTATATAAATAAAATTGAATTGAATTGTGCTAAATACCACACTCTGACCGGTCTGAAATATCTGGTATTGCTGAGAGAAATGTAGGATGTATAGTTTATATACAGTATTAGTGGTACACCAGCCAGAGCTGCTCTGAGAATAAAACTGTTAAAACTTAAAGACATTTTAGAATTATACAATAGAATGCACTTTACAAAGTTATAATGACGACTTTAACATTATCATTATCACGAACAATAATAATACAATTTATTTAAACTTTTTTTTCATGGAATACCACTTTAATCATGAATAATTGTAACATTTTTATTTGATTACATTTTAAAACATTAATTAATTTGGATTATCACTTTGAATTGTATACAGTATACACTGGTGGCCACTTCACATTTGGACATGTAACACCCTTTGACTCTTAAGGATGGTTTTAGCGTATAGTTTAAATCAACTATAGTCCTGGAGAACCAACTGTCCTGAAGAGTTGAGAGTTTCTAGTATGCTAGTAGGGTGTTGATGAGCTGCTTCAGCGTCTGTTTGAGTTCAACTTTAGTGGTTCCCAATCCCAACCCTGGTCCTCGGGCCTCCCTCCCAGAATGTTTTAGATGTCTCCCTATATAGAACACCTGATTCTACTCGTCACAACCACTCACTTTAGAAGAGAAGCCTGCAACCTTTAGCCAAAAACACCTAACGCTAATGTCGCGGCTTCAGCGTCACGCAGGAAAGGAGACCAAAGGGTGTTTTTTTGAATGGATCTCACCGTGGTTCGCTGGAGTCCCAAAGCCTTAGAAATGGATTTGTAACCATTTCTAGACTGATACATTTCAATTTCTTTGTTTCTCATCTGTTCTTGAATTTCTTTAGATTGCGGCATGATGTGTTGCTATTTGAGATCTTTTAGACTACTTCAGTTTGTCAGACAGGTTCTACAGGGATTTCTTGATTCAACAGGTCTGGCAGTAATTAGGCTTGAGTGTGGCTAGTGAAATTTAACTCAGTTATTCAATTCCTCAGTTAATTCATCATTTACCAAGGGGGCAATTACTTTTTCACATAGGGTCAGAAATGTTGGGATTGTTTTTTCCCCTAATAAATAAAACCATCATTTAAAAACTGCATTTTGTATTTAATCTGGTTTTCTTTGTGTAATATTAAAATTTGTTTGATGATCTGGATCATTTAAGCATGAGAAATATGCAAAAAAACAAAAAATCAGAAAGGGGGAAAATACTTTTTCACAGCACTGTATATATTTCTTAAACTTAACCCTAAATGGCCATACAGGTCGATATCTAAATGTTTTACTTCATTTTTTTAACACTTTGGAACCGAAACTAGGTATTGTATAAAATCAAAATCGATAAGCAGAATCTGAAAAAAATTCAAATTCAAATGATACCCAACCCTATTGACAAGTCACCTGTCGTTCTGTGAATTGATATATGATGCTTATCTCTTCCGCTCAGTGCACAGAGTAGACACCAAGAGAGACGTTTCCTAGCCCTGAAAAACAAGACCTCACGCTCGTGGGGCAGTACTGGCAAAATGTATCCACTGAATGAAAGCTAAGCTTTATCCAAAAAGATGCTAAGTTTGACATTATGCACTTCTTCTGAACAAGTTGCTTAAGGGGTCGGAGAAGTTGCTAAATCTAGTGACAGAGTTGCTAAGTTTGTTGCTCGCCTCTGCCAGTGTTGACTGGGAATGGAAGATGCTTTGCCTAAACAATGCCGTAAAACAGCAGAGATTTTGTAAGTGTAAAGTATTTACATTTCGTTATGAAACCATGGAGGATCAACTAAATGAACGTGAAACACTGCAGTCAGGTGACAGAAGGTGGATCGATTGGGATTTTTAATGATAGGCCTCATGCATTTGTCGATCATCCCCGCTTGCTATTTTAGGAATGAACCCATCGTCATGATTAGACCGTACTTTTATTTGAGTACTGCTCGTGGACCGAGGCATCACTGGTTTTTGCGTCGTTTAGAGTGACACATCGTACCAGTTACATTAGAATCTGTGTTACTACTGGTAAGGCATTCCAGCAGAGAGTCGTTAGAGAGCGAGATCGTCTGGAAGCAAAGAATGAGATTGCTTTGATTCAGTTCCATGTGAAAGTAACACTGGTTTTGTTGTTTTGAAGGTTAAACTATGCAGTTTTAATGGATGTGAAGGGAGTCATGACAATGATGGATTCTAAAAGACTTACTGCTGAATCCTGAGCCGGCGTGAGTGATGATGTCCAGTAAGGTTTCAGGAAAGAAGCCCTGCTCTCTGAAGCTCTGGATGTAAATGTCTTGCTGTCTCTTGGACAGTTTGCTTCCGTCACGGTTCAACAGCAGAGGCAGATGAGCGTAAACGGGTGGAGTCCAGTTCAGCGCTCTGAAGAGCTGCAGATGTTTACTGGTGGACACAAGCCACTCGGAGCCGCGTAGAACGTGACTGATTCTCATGTGATGATCGTCCACAACGTTTGCCAGGTGGTACGTGGGGAATCCGTCCGCCTTCAGTATGATGGGATCGCCCTCCACCGCCGCTACCTCGTGTCTGCTCCAACCGAAGATCAGATCCTGAAAGGGCTCTGCGCCGGTGTCCAGTTTAAAGCGAATGACGTGCGGGACTCCTCGCTCCAGCTTCTCCCGGATCTGCTCTGGGTGCATGTGTCGACACCGGTTATCATACCTGAGAGAGAAGGTCATGTGTAGATTCAGGTCCGCTTCTCACTTCCTTACTGTAGTTTTAAAAGTTACGTCACAAGGTTTATACGCGGAGGGTTAAACTGATAAACTGCTGCAGTGTACTCGAAAACAAATCTGTTGTGGATTAGAAAATCAAGGGCCAGATTTACTAAACAGGGCATATTATCTCGAGAGCGCAATTTCATAAAAGGGCTGATGTGAGAGTGGAAATTCCTGCGGGAGCACATTAAAAAACACAAGCGCAATGTCTCTTTCCCATAATGATCAACCCAATCTAAAGGCACTAAAGGCAGTGAAAAATAGCGCAGGGTTTAAGACATGCCCATTTTTTGGGCGTTAAATAAAGCAGCAAATACTAGTTCAATAGCCAGCGCAAACCTTAATATATCACGTTGCGTGATTCATTAAATTATAGTTTGTGGATAGGGCTGGGCGATATATATCGCGATTCAGGCTAATTATACATGTCTAAATCAATTCTGAAATCGATTCTATGTTTTATGCACAGCTCTTCTGTGAACTACGGCTGTTTGATCAGTAGGAAGTTCTGCTCGATCTAAAATCACTACGAGATTGAGTCGTTTATAACGTGTATTTGAAAAAGCAACACTCGTCTATCATTATTACTATAAATCAACTTTATTAGCATGAAAATACCTGAAAAGGTTTGAAGAACTGCGATAGAATATGACCTTCCTGGAACTAATTGTTCTTCTTCTGTTTCCCATATTCGGAGTTTCTGCGCCAGAGCGCCCTCTGGCGTTCGGATGTGGCAGCATTTAACCATAAGTCATTAAGAAACCGAGAGCATAAGAATCATACGATATATCGCCCAGCCCTATTTGTGGATAGAAATTTTTCAGTCCAGACACTGGATAAGCATTATTGAAAAATGAAATTACTTAAATTACCTACAGTACATTGCATTGTTGCAGCATTGAGCATTATAGCCAATAGCTGACATATTGAGCGCATGGGCATTTCAGTCAGAGGTGGGTCGGCATGCACAGAATTCGGTGTAAACAGATGTGTTGAGCAGGAGATGTATTTCCCCTTATAACTATAAAAAGTCAAGCACGATGTATTTAAGAGATTCACTGTGTAGTGGTTTCATTATTTATAAGGAAAGTTTTCGTGAGAGTGCAGAACGTGATAAGTGACAGCTTGAAGCGAGCGCTGTTGACTATTTGAATTGTTTTCATGCTACTTACACGGGCCCTATTTGATAAACCCCACCTGCAGTAATTAACACAACATCCAAACCGTTATCCCACAGCAGCACAAAAATGTAACGCATTCAATGTGAGACACGCATTTCAGTCTGTTCACACGCTCTCACGCCACACCTGGGGCCTCATTTATCAAAAGTGCATAGAAAAGGTTCAATATTTTGTCGTACGAGTGAAATTTACAACGTGTGTAAGTACAAATAAATCCGTATTTATCAAACGTGCGCACGCACTTCTTACGCACATGAGTAAGCAATCATTGTTGATAAATCCCACATGTGCGCAAGTACCATGCTCGTTCACGGTCATTAGCATTCGGAAACGCCTCCAATTTACCATATATGGTGACAACACCTCACTTTATAAATCACATGAATGATTTATGTACTGTCATTAAACAGATCACCGCAGTCTTTTGTCTTGTTCAACTTAATGCATCAAGTCAAACAAGCCTTTTGAAAACGCATTCTTTGCGCAATGCATGGTTTGGCTCAATTTGGGTTTAATTGTTAATTTTACAATTATTTATAGGAGATTTATTTTCCACAGCCTAAATTAAACTGTTCAAAAAAGAAACAATATTTGCAGTTATTTTCGGTGGAATTGGTTAAATCTTATTATGATTTGGTAAAGCGATGTAGTAATAGAAAAGCAATAAGATGTTAAAAATATATATTTATATAATAATAATTAATGTGCAAGCTCTTTTTAATCTTTCTCAATTAGTTTGAATGTTTTTTTTCTTTTATTCATTTTTTCATATATTCGTCTGTTAAATGTGTCTTTCCATTGTGCTTTCAATAAAAGAAGGTTTGCCAAATAATCCAGCAAAGCGGGATCAGCCATGACACTAACTACATTTCAAATTATTTCCCATTTGTCTTTTATAGCGTTTCGCACGCAAATGTGTACCTCGAACTATGAAATTACTAATCGAGTATTTGCAAAAAAGATCACATGAAACACACGGTGGCACTTTCTTTTTGTAGTATCACCATTCTAATTCTACCACTAGATTCTCTGCGTAAGCATGCTCAGAGTTGTGCGTATATTTACGCACATTTCTACGTATAGGTACAAATTGGTAAATCCCACACTTTGTGTTAAACTGTTCTTACGCACTCACTACGCACACATCTGAGCGTATGCACTGTTGATAAATGAGGCCCCTGGTATTTCTCCCGCTGAGAAGTGAGGATAACTTGTCCCTCTATGAGGTGTCCTTTGTGCAATTTTTGCCACTTTCTAAGCAAACTGGCAAGAGAACAACCGTGTATACGCTCGCCGGCCGCCTGGCTAAAATCCCATTGTATTCAGGCGTCAGAGGTAAGATATGACACGTCAGATGTCACGTATCGGACCTGTGCTCGAAGTGCACGGCGGACGTAGCTTTGAAAGGATTTTTTTACTTAGCGTCTGGTTAATATACGTGTGGATAAACGCCTGGATATTAAATACTATCAATTAGGGATGTAACGATACTTCGTATTACGATATTTCGCGATGCAAAAATGTTACGATGCGCATCGTAGAGAGATGGGGATATTTTACGGTATGTTTAATTTTATTCATTCAGCGGTCATTCAGCGGTCAAGACGCTATCTACTCTGCGCGTCACGTGTGCTTATCTCACATATGCGCTAGAGAGAGAAGCACAAGACACAATCTGTCTCCAAGTGGTTTACAAAGCGTCATATTTTCCTCCACAATCGCCGTTAAAACACAGCAAACTTGAAGCGTGACTGCAGGCGAGTCACCCCGAAACTCATTACAAAGGAGCACAAACGTTTTTAAATGCTTATGTTCATTTATCCGCTAACGTGAGCTGCTGCATGACGTGATATGCAACATAAAGTAAGCCAAAAGAAACCAGCGCTGTTCCGATCAGAGAAGTGATCATGAAGTGAGTCGTACTGTATTTGAAAAGATCCAATGACATGATAAAAAACAAGTATGTGATCTGCATGATTGAAGAAATGTAATACAGTTTATGTAATGTGTCTTTTTGAAAGATTTTTCTCATTCATTACTGTCTCAAGCAAATACAGCACAGCTTCAAAGAGACATGAGCCAATAGCGCTTGAGCGTGAGCTCTGTCAGAGCATTTCATTGGTTGAATGTACTGAATGAACACGCCCTTCACTGAACGAATGAGTCAATTGAGTCAAAATGAGACTGAATGAACTGCTACATGTCGTTCATGGTCTAATATTCTCTGTGTCACAACAATGCATATCGAGAAGTTACTCAACTTTTCTGAAAAATAAAGCTAATGACCTGGTTTCATTTAATTCTAAGGTAAAGTCAATTATGTCGAAACAGTTAAATCTTTGTATGGAACATTTAATTACACCAATTAAATGAGTTAATCCAGATATATTTTAGTAGACTAATATAATGTAGACTAAAACTATGATAAATTGGGATGACTAAAACTAAATTGCATTTTAGTCAAAAGACTATGACTAAAACTAAATCAAAATTTTGCTGTCAAAATTGACACTGATCTTAATTCTAATTTCAGTTAAGCCTTAAAATGTTTAAATTCTTTATTAAGTTGCATGTGCAACAAAATAAGTTACTGAAATTGTTAATATTTTGGAAATAAATGTTATTTGAATTTCAGTTTCATTTTTGAATTTTGTTTAAAATATCGAGATGTGTATCGTATCGTGAACCCAGCATCAAGATATGTACCGAATCGTGAGCTGAGTGTATCGTTACACCCCTACTATCAATGGGCTCTATGCATGCGTGACTTCCGTGTTTCACGTTCAGAACCCTCGGCAGTTTCCGGTTGGGGAGACTTAAAGCAGAGAGAAAAGGAAAATGAGAAAATAGTTCAATTTAGCAGATGCTGTACACTGCGGCACACAGCAGTGGTATGTAGAAGTGCTGTTCTACCGTATGTATACTGTACTGTATATTGTGCACTGTGCGTGTGGAGTTGTGTTTTATGCATGTGGGTGTGTATGAACCTGTGTGCGTGTCTGTTTTCAGATTTTTAGGGTTTTACTTGTATGACTTTAATTGTTTTGCTTATAGTCAATATGTTTCATGTACAGCTGCTTTGTAACAATGAAAATTGTAAAAGCGCTATATAAATAAAGTTGAGTTGACTAATTCTTTTGGCTCAAGAAGGAACTTGAACAGAATATTTTGTTACGTAAAGTGCAGCAAGAATGAAGTTGTAATGAAACATTGCAGTTATTCTTCTGATTTATTTATTGCATGTCTGTTGATTTCTTGTTGTGTTTGCTCTGTTGTAAATTCAGGTAACCCATCGAGAGATTAAGATCTGAAGGATCATTATAAAACAAAACTCAGTGAGTGTGAGTGTCATCACGTGTTTGTATGTGGACTCTTTACCGTGGTACATGTCCATTCCTCTGAGCCTCTTTCTTTAACAGCTCCAGTCTC
This sequence comes from Triplophysa rosa, assembly GCF_024868665.1. NCBI lineage: Eukaryota > Metazoa > Chordata > Actinopteri > Cypriniformes > Nemacheilidae > Triplophysa > Triplophysa rosa. Next base: position 31,189,334 of record NC_079893.1, on the reverse strand, counting down.
TGATTGGAGCAGAAGCAGTAGTAGGTGTGTCCTGTGTGTAGCAGTGATGATGCCGCTTGTGTGTAGAGCTCTAATCTTTCAGACTGAACGTACGGCCCGTAATCTCCTCCACGGCGGCTGCTTTCATCAGGCGCCATCCCTACAACAAACACAATAAACACAAGCACACACACATACAGTTGTGTACCTGCCCACTTTAGCATATCCACACACACACACAGAGTTGTGTACCTGCCCACTTTAGCATATCCACACACACACACAAACACACGTATGTTTTATTATCTCCGTGGGGACAGTCCATAGGCGTAATGTTTTTATACTGTACAAACTGTATATTCTATCCCCTATCCCTAACCCAACCCCTAAACCTAAAGATCATAGAACACTTTTTGCATTTTTAGATTTAAAAAAAATATTGTTCTGTACAATTTATTAGCTTTTGTGCCCATGAGGACCTCAATTTTGGTCCCCACAGTGACACGAGTCCCCATGTGTTGTGTGCATTCAGGTTTAGGTCCCCACTAACATATACAAACCAAGTCCACACACACAGAGTTGCGTGCGTGCGTGTGTGTGTGGATATACTAAAGTGGGCAGGTACACAACTCTCTGTGTGTGTGTGTGTGTGTGTGTGTGTGCGTGTGTGTGTGTGTGTATATGCTAAAGTGGGCAGGTAGACAACTCTGAGTGTGTGTGTGTGTGTGTGTGTGTGTGTGTACCTGCCCACTTTAGCATATCCACACGCACACACACACAGTGTTGTGTACCTGCCCACTTTAGCATATCCGCACGCGCACGCGCACACACACACAGTTTTGTGTACCTGCCCATTCCAGCATGTCTTCGATGGCATCAGCGGCTCCTGGCACCAGTCGTGTCCGGTCGGTGTCCTCGAGGCGTAGAATAAACGTGCCACCGCGCTGTTTGGCAAACAGATAGTTATAGAGAGCAGTGCGAAGACCACCGAGGTGCAGAAACCCTAAACAAAAAAACAACATCCCAGTACAAAATAATTCAAACAATCCAATGGAAATCATCTTTATATTTATATAAGACGCTTGTATCCAAAGTGACATTACAGTGAATTCAAGCGGTGATGTGTTCCCTGCCTGAGAATCCTTCTGGGGAAGCTAACCTTTTTTATTTAAATAACCCAATTACCTGTTTAATTTGACCAGTCTGTCTGTAAATTCTTGTAGTGTTTTTAGTTTCTTTTGTTCAGCTTCATGTTTATATTTTAAACATGTATTTCATTTACATCACGCATGCCTGCTGGTAATACTAAACGTTGATTTAATTGTTCTTTATTTCGTTTAGCTTTGTATTTGTATTTTCGATGATATTATCATGCATGTTTTCTTTCTTTTGTGCGTTTATAATATTTATTATTTTTTACCTGTGGGACTCGGAGCGAATCTGACGCGCGTGCAGAATCTTCTGCTTACACCGTGTCGCGTCACTTTTCTTAAAACGGATCTGAACATTGTCCTTCATTAACACGAAATTATGGGAATGAATCGACGAAAAATTCAGTTGAAACAGCAGAAACAAGAAACGCCATTAACACATATACAGCAGCTGCGTGCGCTGAACCTGTCCCGCCGTTCCACTTCCTGCTTCAAAAAAATTCAAAATAAAAGTTCAAGCACTACTAAAACTGACTGTGTGCGAAATCGCCCACTATACCCTCATTCACTATTCTACGGAGCCCGTCTGGTCACCCCTCGGAGAAAAATAAACAAGACCCGCAAATCCGTGGCCACAGTTTTGTAATTCGTTCCCTCAGTTTACAAAACCGTGCTCTCGGATTAATAAACTGTACCCACGAGTTTACAATCCGTGCTCTCGGTTTTGTAAACCGTCCCCTCAGTTTTTGAAATCTGTACCCACGAATTCATAATCTGTGCCCACGCTTTCGCAATCCGTGCGCACGGTTTTGCAAACTGTAGCCTACTCGCGGAATTTCTCCTTCGAAGGCATCCTTTTGTGCCAATTTAATAAGCACAACACTGGCTTTCGTTAAATCCTCAACATTTATAGGTTTCTGTGATTTGTCTGCCTTTGAAATTTGTCGCTCAGATTCAGCGACTAGCAGTGCTGTATGCCATTTTGAGAACAGGTTAAATCTCTCCAAAAAATGTCCTTCGCTTTTTAAATCGGTTTGGAGTTCCTGTGTCATTTGGACTTCAGGATCTCCGACCAGGAGCGCTGGAATTGACGTTTGCATGACAATCTCTTTTTTCCACAAGAACCTGTTAGACAAGAGGAAGGACACACTTATTATAAGTGTGCCCTATAAAGTGTTTGATTGGTAGAAAATAACATAATATTTAATAAAGACATCATTTGCGAAACCAATAATATTAGAATGTTGGCTTTCATTCATAAAATGATGATGTTAAAGAAATTTGTTGTTTCTACATTAATTTGGAGATAAATGTGAAATTATTAGAGATAAATGTGAAATTATTAGAATGTCAAAGTATATTTAAATGTCACATTCCCCGCGATCCCATTTTTCAAACTTTAGTTAGTGTGTGATAAAGATCAAAGTTCAATGCCATGCGAGATATTGTCTTTAACAGAATTCATTTTTCAAGGACAACAGAGAACGGCTGGATCAGACTACAGCCCTCTACTTCCCGGGTACATGTCACTATTCCGAGTGCTTTTAATAACCTGCATCCAAAGGAATACGCCACAAAAGG
>NC_079893.1:31177653-31186523 GCF_024868665.1 Triplophysa rosa | reverse complement strand
CAGTGACTGGAAATGAAGGAGCTGAAGTTCAAATCAAGTGTCCGTATTCACAAGGATATGAAGAATGTGGCAAGTATTTCTACAAAGGCGTTTACAAAGACAGTGTCACTATACTGTCCAGCGGAGAGAAGACCGTCAACGACCGATTCTCAATGCAGGACGACAAGAAAACCAGAACATTCACAGTGACCATCAGAAACTTGATCATGGCAGATGCCGGGCCATACGGCTGTGAAGCTTGGTGTATGATGAGTCGATACTTTAATCAAGTTCTTCTCAAGGTGAATAAAGGTGTGTGATGCTTCATTTTACTCAACCATGTGGTTCATCAACTACTTACACAGTAAAACTTTCTCATCTGTGTCCTCTCTGTTTATCTGCTCCAGTGCTCTTCATATCTGCCCCCAGAAAACAAACCCCATCACCATCTCCATCTATAGACACCACCACTGACTGCACATCCACAGGTACAGAACACATAATTTCTATATGTTAATGTGAAGTTACTGTGTTGTATGTAGACAGAATTCCTAATGATAACTTTATTTAAAACATGAATAGTTAGTATATAACTCATGTTTTTTCCACTTGTATTCATCTAGTGTCCGTTTATTAGCATACTATTAGAGTGATAAACTAGCATAAGAAAAAGTAGTTAAAAATGAACCTAATAAATTGTGTTTCGTGATATTATCTCAGTATAGTGAAAAAAGGGAAATACTGTGGACTTATTTATGTTATCAAGTATTAAAACAATAATAATACAGAAATGTTTGTCATCTGGGTGTGTGTTGTGTACCATCAAATGTTCTCTGTGTTTTGTGTCAGTGTCGCACCAAACAGGAAGTGAAAGAACAAGTAGAGGAAATACTGCAGGCCCGCTCTCTCAGGACTCTGGTGAGACACAACATTACCCATAATGCAACGGTCATCTTGATCACATGATTTAGAAACTGGTGGAAGTGTAGGAATTTACTTTTGTCTGTGTAACTATTTTCGTGTCAGCTCTTTTGCAAAATGTTGACATTTATTTAAACGTATAGATATTCACATTTACAAGCATGAAGTGATGTTTGGTGTTTTCATGTTTGCTTTGAACATTCCTGGAGACACGCTGATTCAAAGTGATTTCTACACCACATGTATTCTGAAACTGGGTTATAAACCAACACAAGTCCTCCAAACATCTCTTTCTATTGAGCACTTGAGGTTCACCAGAACAGTTTCACTTTGGTTTTTGAGGGAATTATCGTTGTGTGTTTTGTAACCCGCTGTAGAGGAACTCTAACATACTGTGAAAGATATTTATGGTGTTCGCTGTCGTGTACAGACTTTACTTCTATTACTGTCGGTCTGGTTGTGGTTCTGTTGGTTCTGTGTTCTGGATCCTTCCTCCTCCTGAAAATGAAAAGAAAGACATTTAGAACAGGTAACAAAGAAATCTTCTTTTTTGATGCTTCTTCATTTTTAGTTTGTTTTATGACTATTCAGTTTTTTCCCTCATCAGCTTTACATCAGCAAAGTGAGCATCAAAATATAGAGGTGGGCGTTCAGATATTTCCTGTAAAACTTTAGATATGAACGTTGCATTGTTGTTCATTAAGTTATTGACTGACATGTTGTTTTTCAGAATGACCGAATGTATGAAGAGATGCCAGAAAGCCACCCTGCATCACCTGACGTCACCACAATGTTGTCCAATCAAATGTCTGCATCACACCTCACCAACATCCCAACAACCCTTAGTGTTTATGCCAGAGTAACCAATCAGCAGTCTGATTTAAAGCTCAGTCACACCCATTCAGCCAATCAGGTGACAGACACAGAATGTGATTATTATGCCAATTTAGAGTCGCCTGAAGCGACAGTGAATAAAACAACAGAATGTTTGTATGCTAAAGTAAAACACCAGCAAGATTTAAAAACTGAAGGTCAGATGTATTCTGTGATCAATGAAATATATGAATAAAATCACAGGAAAATAATCTGATGCGATCTCATGTCCTTGTTGAATTCATATTTTACCAGGAAACTAAACTGATAATGTCTTGTGAAATGAATTGCATGTTTTAAATGTTTACCTTTAGCGTGAAGATGTTATTTAGACCAAAAAATATACGCTCCAAAATCTTAAAAAGAATGACTTAAAAAACCCTTTAAACCCATCTATAGTTAATAAAACTGTTAAGAACAAATTAAGAGTTTGGTTCCCAAATGAGATAACTCCGTTTTTTATTGTGCATTCCAATTAATATCAATCAAACTGCAGTTATCTCATTTTGGAAGTCTTCTTTTTGATTTGAAATAAATGTGAAATAGAACCATTCTGTAAAATGCACACAATGCAGAAGAGAGAGAGAGAGAGAGAGAAATCTGCGTGTTGTGTTTATTGATTTCAAATGCAGGGAGCATCTCGTATCTTATCAGTTTTCCTGCTCAATATAATTTGCATAAAGACACATTTTCATTTTAGGTCAACGACAGGCACATTTACACTATAATACATCAGACAGGAATAACAGGAAACAGGAAGCCGATGACATTCAGAGAGACATAGAAACAAATTTAAACAAATACAAAAACGTTTTAAGAATGTGAACAGCGTGTCCATCAACACATAAATAAAATGAGCCAATAAGCTTTCATCTGAAGTAAACTTGTCTGAACAGAGGACTTAAATATCATTATTGTAGCTTTCTGAATCGAGAAACATCCAGAACTTGTAAGTTCAAGTGATTTCATTTGTTTCATGCTGTCAGACTCTATAATTCATACTTGATTTCGTTCTGTACAGTGTGGATGTGTTTTATGGTCTTGGTCTGCAGACCTCATAGCTCGTTCATTTGCATGTTGTGTAGAGAACCGTGGCCTGAGAATGGGAAGTGTTAATGTTTGCTGACTTATATAACTGTGAATGTAAAGCACTTGGAAGAGGAACTTATCATCTGATATAAATCATGACGTTAAACAGAGCTTCAGATACTTCAAGAGAAACAAAGAAGAACTGAATGTACAGATACCAGAGAAGATGATTGAATACGAGAGAAGAATGAAGATGATGTTGACTTTCACACTGCTGATGATTCCTGGNTTCACCAGAACAGTTTCACTTTGGTTTTTGAGGGAATTATCGTTGTGTGTTTTGTAACCCGCTGTAGAGGAACTCTAACATACTGTGAAAGATATTTATGGTGTTCGCTGTCGTGTACAGACTTTACTTCTATTACTGTCGGTCTGGTTGTGGTTCTGTTGGTTCTGTGTTCTGGATCCTTCCTCCTCCTGAAAATGAAAAGAAAGACATTTAGAACAGGTAACAAAGAAATCTTCTTTTTTGATGCTTCTTCATTTTTAGTTTGTTTTATGACTATTCAGTTTTTTCCCTCATCAGCTTTACATCAGCAAAGTGAGCATCAAAATATAGAGGTGGGCGTTCAGATATTTCCTGTAAAACTTTAGATATGAACGTTGCATTGTTGTTCATTAAGTTATTGACTGACATGTTGTTTTTCAGAATGACCGAATGTATGAAGAGATGCCAGAAAGCCACCCTGCATCACCTGACGTCACCACAATGTTGTCCAATCAAATGTCTGCATCACACCTCACCAACATCCCAACAACCCTTAGTGTTTATGCCAGAGTAACCAATCAGCAGTCTGATTTAAAGCTCAGTCACACCCATTCAGCCAATCAGGTGACAGACACAGAATGTGATTATTATGCCAATTTAGAGTCGCCTGAAGCGACAGTGAATAAAACAACAGAATGTTTGTATGCTAAAGTAAAACACCAGCAAGATTTAAAAACTGAAGGTCAGATGTATTCTGTGATCAATGAAATATATGAATAAAATCACAGGAAAATAATCTGATGCGATCTCATGTCCTTGTTGAATTCATATTTTACCAGGAAACTAAACTGATAATGTCTTGTGAAATGAATTGCATGTTTTAAATGTTTACCTTTAGCGTGAAGATGTTATTTAGACCAAAAAATATACGCTCCAAAATCTTAAAAAGAATGACTTAAAAAACCCTTTAAACCCATCTATAGTTAATAAAACTGTTAAGAACAAATTAAGAGTTTGGTTCCCAAATGAGATAACTCCGTTTTTTATTGTGCATTCCAATTAATATCAATCAAACTGCAGTTATCTCATTTTGGAAGTCTTCTTTTTGATTTGAAATAAATGTGAAATAGAACCATTCTGTAAAATGCACACAATGCAGAAGAGAGAGAGAGAGAGAGAGAAATCTGCGTGTTGTGTTTATTGATTTCAAATGCAGGGAGCATCTCGTATCTTATCAGTTTTCCTGCTCAATATAATTTGCATAAAGACACATTTTCATTTTAGGTCAACGACAGGCACATTTACACTATAATACATCAGACAGGAATAACAGGAAACAGGAAGCCGATGACATTCAGAGAGACATAGAAACAAATTTAAACAAATACAAAAACGTTTTAAGAATGTGAACAGCGTGTCCATCAACACATAAATAAAATGAGCCAATAAGCTTTCATCTGAAGTAAACTTGTCTGAACAGAGGACTTAAATATCATTATTGTAGCTTTCTGAATCGAGAAACATCCAGAACTTGTAAGTTCAAGTGATTTCATTTGTTTCATGCTGTCAGACTCTATAATTCATACTTGATTTCGTTCTGTACAGTGTGGATGTGTTTTATGGTCTTGGTCTGCAGACCTCATAGCTCGTTCATTTGCATGTTGTGTAGAGAACCGTGGCCTGAGAATGGGAAGTGTTAATGTTTGCTGACTTATATAACTGTGAATGTAAAGCACTTGGAAGAGGAACTTATCATCTGATATAAATCATGACGTTAAACAGAGCTTCAGATACTTCAAGAGAAACAAAGAAGAACTGAATGTACAGATACCAGAGAAGATGATTGAATACGAGAGAAGAATGAAGATGATGTTGACTTTCACACTGCTGATGATTCCTGGTAAGATGACAGAAGTTCAAACGTCTTTAACTTCAGCTCATAAACTGACATTATCTTCAGAGATGAATCATGAATCTTCAACTCTTTGTTCTGTCAGGAGCTCTGAGCTTCAGTGTGACGGGATATACAGGAGGAGCAGTCACCATCACATGTCCATATGACAGAGGATATACAAGAAATGAGAAATATTTTTGTAAAGGTCAGAAGCCAGTTATACCAAGGCCTGGATGGTGTTCTGACGTCATCAGGACTGATGTTAAAGATGAATGGGTTGAGAGTGAAAGATTCTCTCTGTATGATGACACAACAGCATCAGTCTTCAATGTCACCATCACTGATCTGAATGAACATGATTCAGACACATACCAGTGTGCAGTTGATATAGATTACAGGAAGGATATCTACACCGAAGTGAAGCTGACTGTTAGAGAAGGTGAGTAATCCCGACACAAGCAACGCATAGTTGGAACAGAAGCAATGATGTCTTCAAACACAACAAGTTGTTTATAATGTCCAGGTTTATTAAACTCAAACTTATGTTGATTCAGAATTTGTCATGTGCAGCAGCGATGAGACTGTGGGGCATTTTTACTTTGTTATAGCCCTCAAACTATCACAGTTTATTCCTCATTTTTTAGAGCAAAGCTTTGAAGAAAACACACATCCATCAACACCACCACCATCTTCAACAATTGAAACTTTATCTACTACACTAAACACCCGGCCATCAGCGTCTGATTCTCCATCTGCTTCTTCTGATATCTTGAGCCGTAATCGGATTCGTTTACACATTAGTTTCCACACATGAGAGAGATCAGATTGAGATTTCTGATGATTCATTTGTGTTTTCAGACTCGTCTGTGATCGTCATCATCATCATTGTGTGTGTGCTTGTGCTTCTGATCTTCACTGGACTGCTGTTATTCATTCTGCTTTACTGCAGGAGATGTTCAGCTCAAGGTTAAAACTCTTTCACTTTGTTTTAATTCGATCCTTTTAAAACATGATCACAGTAATGTCTCAGGTTGATTTAGAAGATGTTTCCCTCTGCTGGCAAAAACGGGTGATGTCTTGTGAATGTGAGATTTGTTATTTTGTGTTTTAAACAGATGCTGATTCAGACGGTAAAATGTCTCATTCAGGACCAGGAATCTATGAATCGGTGCGTAAATTAAATCTGATTGGATGATTGTTGACCTGAATGACCTCTGGAGCTGCATCTCATTTCTCTCTCTCTCTCTCTCTCTCTCTCTCCTCAGGTTACTGAAATCACTCTTGGTTACGAGGAGATTAAAGACATCAGACGTCTGACAGGAACCATCACAGACTGCAATACTACACCATTACCCACAATCCCCTCTGATGCCCCGCACACTGTTTACCATACGGTTCAATTACCCACAATCCCCTGTGATACTCTGAACATTTTTTATGCTACTCCCCAATTTCCCACAAATGGCTCTGATGCTTGTAAAACTGTTTATGATACTGTACAATTACCCACAATCCTCTCTGATGCTCCTAACACTGTCTATGCTACTGTTCAATAGCGCACAGGTCGTGTCCAGAAATACAGAGAGGACTGTCTATTTGAGTCAGAAAATGAACACAACAAACATATTCTAGTAATTCTATTGGCTCTCCTGTAGTCACGTGTCTCCTGTAGTCACATTCACATCACTGCAGTCACCACTAGAGGACACCACTGAGCTTCAACATAGTTTCCTTGTTTTTTGGCTGCTGTTTTCTGTTCAGATGACTTTGTCAATGATTCTGTAAATTGTTTTTTATTCTTTTTGGTGCACTTTATTTTTTAGCTTTAGAATTAACTGTGATTTATCCTAATTGTTTCTTTCTCTTTATGTTAAACTATATGAAAAGTTATTTAGATAACGTTTGTGCCAAAATCTAATTATACAGATGCATTCATAGATGTACACGCCTGGCCCAAAGTCAACTTCTGGTCTGTGTTTGCTCATCGGTCTGACTAGTGGCTAGTTTAACAATTTACATGATATTTAATTGATATTAATATATTTATATGAATATTTTATTGTATATTAATCTACAATTTGTTGAATTTTTAAAATATTAATGGTATTAATAAACAATTTGTTAAATGGGTCATGTAACTTTGTCACATATAAGTTTAGCCAACTATTGGTTCTTCTACTAGTAACCTAAAATAAAACGGCTATAGTTTTAATGTAAACTAATGTAATGTAATTTACTTGTTATTTCTTTTGCTAGAAATAATCTGCAGATGTGTGCCTGAAATTAAGTTTGGGTCACAAAAGCACACGTGCGCAGTAAAGTTTGTTTATGTTGTTGCTGGTAAAACCATCTATAGAGTTTTAGTTGATATTAAATCGTATTTATGTGTAAATTAAGTCTTAATTTTGTCTTCATATGAATATGATGTTTGGATTATAATGTTTATTAAAGTGCCCATGAAATCCAAATTGACCATATTTACTGTGTTAGGGCGCATGACTAGTTTTGTGGGGAACAGTTCATTAGTCATTCCACAAAGATGTTTCAGTATTGTAATCTTTCATCATTCTTTTCGGATGACGTCAGTTTAACGTTCTGGGCAGAATATCTGTTAACTCCTCCCCTCTGTCAATCTGCTGTCAGCTCCATTTCTGTGTGAAAAGTCTTTTTTTCCCTAGATGCATGAAATTTGCAGCCCTCGATTTTTCTCGTGTGACATTTCATCTCAAGTTGATCGTGACTTCACAAGTACTTTAAGACCCCATTAAATTAAATCCCTAACATTACTCAATACCGTTACCACGGAAACCTCTGCTTGTTTGCACATGTCCACCTAAGGTCAGTATCCTTATGACTTTATTTTTATACAAAACAATTCATGTATTTTGAGATAAAACCTGCTGAAATAACTAAGAAAACAACAGTCTCTCTCATTCGCTCGGATACAGAAGAAGAGAAAATGGGCTTGTTTGTCACTTTCAGCAGCTGTAAAACACACTGACAGTCTGAAAGAGCTTCAGACGCTTGTTAGAGAGTTCAAGAAGAACTGAATGTACAAATACCTGAGATGCCGATTGAATATGAGAGAAGAATGAAGATGATGTTGACTTTCACACTGCTGGTGATCCCCACCATCTCCACCAAACACCAGTCACCTTGTGAAACATCATCAGTATACTGTTCCAATTCAAAGTTCACATCTAGGTGTTTCAAGTCTTACGAAACCTTTACCCTAACCCTAACCTTACTCAGAGTAATCCTTGGTGTTTCGAGTCTGACGTCATCACGCAACAGTGTTTTTTAGGAGATTTTAACAATCAAATGTAGTTTAGATGGTCTACCAAGGATTTAGTGAGAGCCAGATAAAACACCCGGATGTGTCCTTGATCCGCCCCTTTTATCCAGGATGCACTTGTGTGGACTTATGACGCTATATATTTCCCGATATGCATTGTGCAGCAACGGCAGTGGAGCAGTAAAACAGCTAAATGCTTATAATATTACACTTATTTTGTCACAACGTGTAGTTATAAGAGTTGTTTAGGCCAAAATGTATCTGTTTAAAGTTCAAATCTTCGGAGATCTGAGCTCCAGGCAATCACCGAGCGGTACCCTCCAACGCAGACTCACCCCGTCAAGCGTTTCTGACTCTCTGATGTCTTTGCAGGGGTTAAACATGAGATATAATTAATTTTGGGTATATCTAACAGGCAATCCTTGGTCTTATAGATCTCTTATTGTTTTCTGAGCAAATCGTTTAACTGATGGCAAAGTTAAGTTTCACTTTTGATTTAATGTCGTACAGTAACGACTAAATTATTTGCTTGTTATATTTTCTATTGTACAAACTTCTTACACTTTATAATAAAGCATTGCGTTTTGCCTCATATTTCATTTTATTCTTAA
>NC_079893.1:31166452-31173313 GCF_024868665.1 Triplophysa rosa | reverse complement strand
GACACAACAGCATCAGTCTTCAATGTCACCATCACTGATCTGAATGAACATGATTCAGACACATACTATTGTGTAGTTGATATAGTCGGGTGGACAGATATCTACACTGAAGTGAAGCTGAATGTTAGAGAAGGTGAGTAACTCTGATGCTCTGAGACTCATGAAAACATCATCATATCAAACATGACTGTAGTTCTGTAACACATGAAGACTCATAAGATGAATCACCACCACTGAACATATTAAGACTTTTCATCCTTCTAATAAGTTTTTATTGGATTGTTTTTTGTTGTTCAGATTAATTGTGCTGATAACATGTGGTTAAATCTCAGTACAGGAGGATCTTGAATCACTGTGAAATGGTTTATTTTGTGATAACGACCAGCTGACTGAACATTACACTACAGTTTATCACGTGAATGAATTAATGCATGTGAAATAGTGATGGGTTTAGTCTCTTGCATGAATGCTTCCTTTAAAAAAACACAATCAAGACGAACACTTTGTTTGTACACACTAACTGTACTTGTGCTTGACCAGATGACTGTTGTGAGAAGAGCATCAGTCTGTCAGTTCCTTCAGGTGGATCTGTGAACATCAGCTGTAAATACCCACAATCCCACAGGACAGACGTGAAGTTTCTCTGCAGGACATCTGGAGCTGATATATGTGCTCATGAGAGACAGACACGAGACAGAGATCATGATGTTCTCATATATATATTTAGTGTCGCTCTTTTATTTTAAAGTCAGCTAGAAAGTCTTATCTTGCTGAGAAGCAGCAGTTTGTGGTTTTGTTTCTGGGTCAGTGCGTATGAGGAAACCAGCCTGGTGTAATAATAATGTGTGAAAGACGTTGGCAGTTCTGTGCAGTTTAACACGAGAATAGAGTAGTACCTCTCGTGGGTGCATAAACCATCACTGTGCTTTCTTTGTTTTAGACACAACTGATCACAAAACATCACCAACAACAACAACAACATCATCATCCTTCTTATCGTCTTTCTCATCAGTTCAGTCAACACTGGTCACGACATCATCATCCTCAACTTTCTCAAAAATTCAATCTACAATCACGTCAGCATCTCCTGTGACATCATCAGGTGCACATCGGGTTCTTACATACAGTTGTTGTTTTTCTTTTATCTGAAGTCACGTTGTCATATTGAATGTCTGTTTATTTTCAGACTCTTTGTTGATCATGAGTTTGTCTGTGGTTCTGGTTCTGATCATCACTGGCCTGTTGATGCTGACAGTGATTCTCTGGAAGAGACATCAGACTGCAGGTGAACACTCTCATTCTGCTTTAAACCACAATATGTTGACCGTTCCTGTATCTGAGAAACTGTGAAGATTGTTTGATCGCCTCCTGCTGGCTCCAACTAGAAATACAAATATTCAGTGATGTTTAGAAATATTTACTTAAGACAGAGAATACACATCCACATGTGATATGATGAGTACAGATGTGAGATGTCATTCAATCTGGATGAACGACTAAATGTGTTTTTTGGCCATTTCTAATTCCACAGTGACAAGATCTCACGCCGGTCCAGTAAACAAGGAGCAGGTGAGTTCAACTTCTGCTTTATTCTTGAATGTTTTGAGAAGAGAAGATCTCCAGAGCTGTATTTTCTCTTTATTTGTTCAGATTTCTCGAGCATCTTGTGATTACACCGAGATTAAAGACATCAGACGAGATGAAGTCTGCACTACTGATTCTCCTAACACTTTGTACGCCACGGCACAATTACCCACAATCCCCTCTGATTCTCCTAACACTGTGTACGCCACGGCACAATTACCCACAATCCCCTCTGATTCTGCTAACATTGTTTACGCTGAAGTAAAACAGCCGTAAGTGGCTGTGTCATATCTGATGGTCTCAATTACGCAACGGTGAACTTCCAAAACAAATATGACGGTTCTGATCCCGTCAGATTGAGAAATAATCAGGATCAGTATTCTACTGTCAATCATTGAGATACATAAATATCAGAGGAAGACAGTAGGACAGACAGTGAGCAGCGTTAGTAAGAATAAATGAAATGCTGGTGTGATGCGAACAACTTAAGTCAGATGTATTGTATTTAAATCTGTTTACAGAAAATAAGAGAAGACAGAATGTTTAAGTGTTATTTATGTTCATATTTTTAAGTATGCACTTTGGTTAGTAGATGTTTTATTGTGAGTTCTTGAAGTGTTAAGTCAAAGTTCCATTATGATTTGGAAAACATAGTTTAATGACTTGTAGCTTCTCCTGTTTTGTGGTCTTCCCATCCGTCGAAAGAGTTGAAATGTTTGTCACGCATTGTTGTAAATGGCCCCGCAGGTCCTTCACAGTTGAGATTTGTGTGTTGACTATTTTATAATAAACACCTCATGTTAATTATTTTTATGTCTTCATTTAGTTTATTTGTTTGAAATCTGTTGTAATTGTTGAATGTTTACAGTTTATGTTGAATTATTCAGATGTCTGGATTATTCAGTCCAGGTCGAGTCTTCAGTCAGTCCTGTGGCTCATTACAAAATTCAACGAGAAACTTACATTAAAAATACACTTTACTATACCAGTAAACAAATTTTACTTCATTTATTGTACATTTACTGTATGTCTAAATGGCAGAGAATGTGGGTTATTAAGCTTCAGAAGGGACTGCTTTTAAACCACGTGTTCAAACTATTTCCATAAACAGAGTCATGTACGGACTCATTTCCTGATTTAGTGTTTTTAGAAGCAATGGTCTCTTCCGTTTCTGTGAACTTTCCCCAAATGAATATTTTCTTCTGGACATGTTACATTCACATTATGGTATTATATTGAGGACACACTCATTTGAGAAAGTTGTTGATTTGTGTTGAGTTGAGATAATTGTGATGTATATGATGATGAACTTTGTGTCATGTGCAAATGATCAAGAGTTTGAGAGCAGCTCACACACAGACCCATCAGTTACTCTCCTCTGAAGCTTCTTCTCACTCTGTTTCAGCGGTTTTGACAGATACAGAGGAAGTACAAATGAGAAGTGGGCATGTTTGTCACTTTCAGCAGCTGTAGCAGAAAACATTGAAACCCACTGATACTCCTGAACAGCTTCAGATGAAGAAGACCAGAGAAGATGATTGAATACGCGAGAAGAATGAAGATGCCGTTGACTTTCACACTGCTGATGATTTCTGGTAAGAATCTGTCCATGTTCTCTGATCACAGAAGATCAAACGTCTTTTGACATTATCTTCAGAGATGAATCATGAATCTTCAACTCTTTGTTCTGTCAGGAGCTCTGAGCTTCAGTGTGATGGGATATACAGGAGGAGCAGTCACCATCACATGTCCATATGACAGAGGATATACAAGTAATGAGAAATATTTTTGTAAAGGTCAGAAGCCAGTTATACCAAGGCCTGGATGGTGTTTTGACGTCATCAAGACTGATATTAAAGATAAAAGATTCTCTCTGTATGATGACACAACAGCATCAGTCTTCACTGTCACCATCACTGATCTGAATGAACATGATTCAGACACATACTATTGTGTAGTTGATATAGTCGGGTGGACAGATATCTACACTGAAGTGAAGCTGAATGTTAGAGAAGGTGAGTAACTCTGATGCTCTGAGACTCATGAAAACATCATCATATCAAACATGACTGTAGTTCTGTAACACATGAAGACTCATAAGATGAATCACCACCACTGAACATATTAAGACTTTTCATCCTTCTAATAAGTTTTTATTGGATTGTTTTTTGTTGTTCAGATTAATTGTGCTGATAACATGTGGTTAAATCTCAGTACAGGAGGATCTTGAATCACTGTGAAATGGTTTATTTTGTGATAACGACCAGCTGACTGAACATTACACTACAGTTTATCACGTGAATGAATTAATGCATGTGAAATAGTGATGGGTTTAGTCTCTTGCATGAATGCTTCCTTTAAAAAAACACAATCAAGACGAACACTTTGTTTGTACACACTAACTGTACTTGTGCTTGACCAGATGACTGTTGTGAGAAGAGCATCAGTCTGTCAGTTCCTTCAGGTGGATCTGTGAACATCAGCTGTAAATACCCACAATCCCACAGGACAGACGTGAAGTTTCTCTGCAGGACATCTGGAGCTGATATATGTGCTCATGAGAGACAGACACGAGACAGAGATCATGATGTTCTCATATATATATTTAGTGTCGCTCTTTTATTTTAAAGTCAGCTAGAAAGTCTTATCTTGCTGAGAAGCAGCAGTTTGTGGTTTTGTTTCTGGGTCAGTGCGTATGAGGAAACCAGCCTGGTGTAATAATAATGTGTGAAAGACGTTGGCAGTTCTGTGCAGTTTAACACGAGAATAGAGTAGTACCTCTCGTGGGTGCATAAACCATCACTGTGCTTTCTTTGTTTTAGACACAACTGATCACAAAACATCACCAACAACAACAACAACATCATCATCCTTCTTATCGTCTTTCTCATCAGTTCAGTCAACACTGGTCACGACATCATCATCCTCAACTTTCTCAAAAATTCAATCTACAATCACGTCAGCATCTCCTGTGACATCATCAGGTGCACATCGGGTTCTTACATACAGTTGTTGTTTTTCTTTTATCTGAAGTCACGTTGTCATATTGAATGTCTGTTTATTTTCAGACTCTTTGTTGATCATGAGTTTGTCTGTGGTTCTGGTTCTGATCATCACTGGCCTGTTGATGCTGACAGTGATTCTCTGGAAGAGACATCAGACTGCAGGTGAACACTCTCATTCTGCTTTAAACCACAATATGTTGACCGTTCCTGTATCTGAGAAACTGTGAAGATTGTTTGATCGCCTCCTGCTGGCTCCAACTAGAAATACAAATATTCAGTGATGTTTAGAAATATTTACTTAAGACAGAGAATACACATCCACATGTGATATGATGAGTACAGATGTGAGATGTCATTCAATCTGGATGAACGACTAAATGTGTTTTTTGGCCATTTCTAATTCCACAGTGACAAGATCTCACGCCGGTCCAGTAAACAAGGAGCAGGTGAGTTCAACTTCTGCTTTATTCTTGAATGTTTTGAGAAGAGAAGATCTCCAGAGCTGTATTTTCTCTTTATTTGTTCAGATTTCTCGAGCATCTTGTGATTACACCGAGATTAAAGACATCAGACGAGATGAAGTCTGCACTACTGATTCTCCTAACACTTTGTACGCCACGGCACAATTACCCACAATCCCCTCTGATTCTCCTAACACTGTGTACGCCACGGCACAATTACCCACAATCCCCTCTGATTCTGCTAACATTGTTTACGCTGAAGTAAAACAGCCGTAAGTGGCTGTGTCATATCTGATGGTCTCAATTACGCAACGGTGAACTTCCAAAACAAATATGACGGTTCTGATCCCGTCAGATTGAGAAATAATCAGGATCAGTATTCTACTGTCAATCATTGAGATACATAAATATCAGAGGAAGACAGTAGGACAGACAGTGAGCAGCGTTAGTAAGAATAAATGAAATGCTGGTGTGATGCGAACAACTTAAGTCAGATGTATTGTATTTAAATCTGTTTACAGAAAATAAGAGAAGACAGAATGTTTAAGTGTTATTTATGTTCATATTTTTAAGTATGCACTTTGGTTAGTAGATGTTTTATTGTGAGTTCTTGAAGTGTTAAGTCAAAGTTCCATTATGATTTGGAAAACATAGTTTAATGACTTGTAGCTTCTCCTGTTTTGTGGTCTTCCCATCCGTCGAAAGAGTTGAAATGTTTGTCACGCATTGTTGTAAATGGCCCCGCAGGTCCTTCACAGTTGAGATTTGTGTGTTGACTATTTTATAATAAACACCTCATGTTAATTATTTTTATGTCTTCATTTAGTTTATTTGTTTGAAATCTGTTGTAATTGTTGAATGTTTACAGTTTATGTTGAATTATTCAGATGTCTGGATTATTCAGTCCAGGTCGAGTCTTCAGTCAGTCCTGTGGCTCATTACAAAATTCAACGAGAAACTTACATTAAAAATACACTTTACTATACCAGTAAACAAATTTTACTTCATTTATTGTACATTTACTGTATGTCTAAATGGCAGAGAATGTGGGTTATTAAGCTTCAGAAGGGACTGCTTTTAAACCACGTGTTCAAACTATTTCCATAAACAGAGTCATGTACGGACTCATTTCCTGATTTAGTGTTTTTAGAAGCAATGGTCTCTTCCGTTTCTGTGAACTTTCCCCAAATGAATATTTTCTTCTGGACATGTTACATTCACATTATGGTATTATATTGAGGACACACTCATTTGAGAAAGTTGTTGATTTGTGTTGAGTTGAGATAATTGTGATGTATATGATGATGAACTTTGTGTCATGTGCAAATGATCAAGAGTTTGAGAGCAGCTCACACACAGACCCATCAGTTACTCTCCTCTGAAGCTTCTTCTCACTCTGTTTCAGCGGTTTTGACAGATACAGAGGAAGTACAAATGAGAAGTGGGCATGTTTGTCACTTTCAGCAGCTGTAGCAGAAAACATTGAAACCCACTGATACTCCTGAACAGCTTCAGATGAAGAAGACCAGAGAAGATGATTGAATACGCGAGAAGAATGAAGATGCCGTTGACTTTCACACTGCTGATGATTTCTGGTAAGAATCTGTCCATGTTCTCTGATCACAGAAGATCAAACGTCTTTTGACATTATCTTCAGAGATGAATCATGAATCTTCAACTCTTTGTTCTGTCAGGAGCTCTGAGCTTCACTGTGATGGGATATACAGGAGGAGCAGTCACCATCACATGTCCATATGACAGAGGATATACAAGTAATGAGAAATATTTTTGTAAAGGTCAGAAGCCAGTTA
>NC_079893.1:31163733-31164853 GCF_024868665.1 Triplophysa rosa | reverse complement strand
AAAGCAGTGTTAATGTTGTTAAGGTGTTGCTACTATGACACACTCTAGTTGAGTTACAGGAATAATAGCATTTTCAATATGTTGAAATATTTTAGTGTACTATTTATATAAATCTTCATAAATATGACTCCTCATATCATTAATCATAATAATTCTCAAAATCTTCATACATTTTTGAATGTCAGAGTTGTAGCGCAGTGGTCAGTGCACTGGGTTCACATCTGACCTGAGTCACATCCCAATCCCACAGTCCCCTCTCTCTCACCACCAATTCTTCTGTCTGCCTCTACTGTTCTATACCATTAAAGGCAAAAAATAATGTTAAAGAAATGTTTGAACATAAAGTATTGTTTGATGTCATTTAAATCATCTTTATTCAGCATTCATCCTTGTATTCACTGAGATCTACTGGCGCCATCTAGTGTTAGATTTAAATCATGTTTGGTCTCATTTTGCCTATTTTTCAAAGTCTTCATAGTGTTTATGATGTGCTAAACAATTGGTGTTCATGTTTCAATTTTCAAAAAAATGCTTTCTATATCACATCTTTCACCTTCTCAGAAAACAGGCTGTTGAGTTCCTGTTTCTATGATGTGCCTCCTTCAGAAACGTTCTGATTGGTCAAGCTGAGCCAGTCTTTTGTGATTGGTCTACCACTTAGACTGTGTTGAGATGTCCCACCCATTACCCTATCCGTGTTCCAGGGGGCGGGGTTTATGTCAAATTTGGCCGTCATGATGTAACTTCTTCAGATAGTAGCTCGTTGTAGTCTTTAAAAAGTGTTTTCAGCTTACGAAAATATCTTCGTTGTCTGTGAACTTTGAGTGTTGTGACGTGGCAGATGTTGTTTATGCTCAAACACCTATACTTCTATCATCATCAGACATTTCCTTTAAATCAGTTTCTTATATGGATGTGCATGTACATGAAACACAATTTACTCAAACCCACGCAACACCACAGTTCTGCTCCAAAGTACATCTTATATACACTTACACTTTGAAAAATATAAAAATATTGATTTGTTAAAACTGTGATGTTTTTGCCCCACTGATTCAGTTTCTCAGTGTAATATTGACACACAGTATGGCAGGGATGAGCTTTTCTTGTAGGCCAAAAA
>NC_079893.1:31156253-31161690 GCF_024868665.1 Triplophysa rosa | reverse complement strand
AATGAACATCCTCCTCATCTTCACTTTCTTCATCATCTCAGGTCACAACTTTTCTCTTTCTCATCATGTCATCATACACTTATTTCACTCATTTATATCACTGGACACACAAATGAAAGGACTAGATCAGCTTTCTGACACTATCAATCTGATTGACAGGTGCTGTGAGATGCTTCGATGTGATTGGATATTCTGGAGGAAGTGTTCTTGTGGATTCACACAAACCTTGGCACACTGGCTATAAACAATATCTATATAAGAAGCAACGAGAAAATAATACATATTATAAATTGATTAAATGGAACAGATTCACTCTGTTTAGTGATGAAAAAGGATATTTCATGATCTTCATGAGAGATGTGAACACACAGGATTCTGGAACATACCGGATTGGTGTTGATGGTCACTGGTCTATTGATATGAGTCTGAAAGTGAAAGAAGGTGAGTTATTATAAACATGAGTGAAGTATCTGCTGATCATGTCAAACTACAATGATTATAGGCCTTAAACTCGTGGAAATGGAGATGCCGCTTTATCTACTTTCCAAAGCGGTTACCGCTCTGCCGTTGCTCGCATGGACCGCTGTGAACACGGGTTGTTTTTACAGGCTCGTCTATAGCCCTACAGCTCTCTATTTAGCACATGATGCGAACGGCCCTAAAGAAAACTAATCTGCAAATCGTCCTTCTTAAATATAGGCTAAGTCATAAGTAACAACACTCAGTGCTTAATTCCACTCTTTTAGCCTAAAATCATTATTATATTGTTCTCATAATGCTGTTTCGCAAGATTAACAAAACAGATTATAATCTTATTTGATGCAACACTCGTCTCAATTAAACTGATTAGTTCATAAATATGTTTTCTCAAAATAAAATTCTGGAAATCCATTGGGTAACTGTCTTTTTGACAGCCTATGTTATTATTGGTGGTTTTTCTATTATAGTATTGAGTTTCTTATATGAAATAATACATTTAAATTAGTTATAGGTTTCATACACTTCTCTGATATAGCAAAGGCTATGGCCTCATGGGTCAAAGGTTATGGTCCCATGTTGAGCACCAAGCAGCACCATTAGACATCTGCTTAACATTACAAACACACAGACACTTTGAAAACACACACAGTACACACTTTTGGAGACATTAGTTAGTTCAAGCGTAGTTCAAGTAAATGTTTTGAAACACAAAAGTAGACAGTAGTCTGTGCATTACTATACTTTATTGCACAAAGTCACGAACACTGATGTGTTCAGTATTAGCTTGTTTGAACAGTAATCTTTTTGGGTCGCACAGTATCCATTTAACTATTGAGCTCATGGTAATAAAAACTACATTAAGCAAGAAAGGTTTTAGTAAATAACAATATGATATACATTTGCCTGCTAAAAGCAAATGTATACTTCTCTTTTAAGAACTTCAAAAGGGTTTCGCCACGGTTAAGTCCTAGCATAGTAAACCTGACATATAACTGTGGCAGGTTAAGACCTGAGTAAGATATAATGGTGGCGACTCAGAAAGAGGATGGACTAACAAAAAAGGTGATATTATGTGAAACCTGATTGGTAGAAGGGGATGTCAGGAGAAGCATGACTGGTTAACACTGTGAAAAACAACTTGAGGTTACTGTATAAAAGATGGAGTCAGATATGTATTCATTGGACATCTTCAGATGAACTCTGTCTGTCTCACTTTGCTTGCTCGAGCAAATAAAGATTAAACTGTTGAAACCTGGCGCCTTGGTCTTCGTGAATTCTTTCTATATTGGGCGATCGATTTTGCCACGACATATCACAATACACTTTTAGTAATACAATAAAACTTTTTTATGTTCCATCTGTGTTCGTATAGCCTAGCCCAGCGGTTCTAATCCTGGTCCTCGCGACCCCGCTCTCTGGATATTTATGCCTTTCTCTACCACTTCGGAGGTTTGTTTCAATACGCCCAATACGTTCATTCATATAACTCTCTTCTAAGAGCTGGCATTTAGAATCAGTTGTAAAACAAAAGAGAGACATAAAGGCATTTTCCAAACGGCATTTATGCACCCTTAAGGGCCCTTTGCGAAGGGGATGCCATTTGTAGGGGCGTTCCAAACGAAAGTGAACACCTGAATCCCTTCGCGAAGGGCCCTTTCAGAAGTCCGTTACAAGGGCACATGCCATGGTCACTTCAAGGAAGTGAGTTCCGTTTGTGATCACGTGATCTTGGATTACGACTTCTCGCAACGCATTTTGAAGCAAATATGATGCGGGATTTTGAAGTTACCTACAAATGTAAGTACAATCATTTAGTTTGTATTTGTTTTATACTATTTTTGTCAGTGATACATATGATTTAACATAGTTAAAATATAGTAAAAAGATATTATATAAGGAAAGTATGTTTAATATGTTTAAAAATAGCACTTGTTTATAGGTTTCCTTTATCATATATTCCCTTATTAATACCAAGTGGAGTGAAAAAACAAAGTGAATAATTACACAATATTTAAAAAGAAGTATTAAATATATTGTTTATTTTCAACAACTGACATGGATTCAGGTGACTTGAGTTCAGCTTCACAGCAGCTCTGTTGATCTTCTTGATGCTGAATGTTGTCTGTGTGTCTCTACATGTGACTGCTTGACTTTCTTCCTTTCTTCAGCTCTTATCAGTCATCATCAACTTTACTGGCCCCGCCCACTATCTGCAGTCACTCAACACGTCACTCATCACACTCACTCATGCACTCAACTCATTAAAGTTTATAAGTTTCTTGTTTTTGTGATCATGTTTTTACATATGTTGTAAATATTGGAGAGTTTCAGAGATAAAACAATGACACCATCCACTGCTTCACGATTAGAAGTTAAGATGACATATAGACTTTAAATGATTGATCTCAATATCATATATAATCTCAATATAATATAAAACCTCAGTCTCTATTGAGTTAAAGCAGTTGAACATGAGCTCATTCAGTGTTTATGAGGATCATTATAGTGTGAAATGATCACGTGACACACTGTCAGAGGTTTGTGTAATGACTCATTATAACCAGCAGGGGGAGTGAAACACACATGATGTTGATTTGAGTTGAAGTTTTACTGTTAGAATGTGTTAGTCATGATTTCTCTCAGTGTTTGAGCTCATATACAGATGTATTATATTAGTCCTCACACTGACCAGTTAACACACAACATTCATATCATACAATAGACTTTAATGACACACATCACACCTGAAATAAAAATATATTGTTTATTAATGATATCTACAAACACATGAATAATCAGTTCATTAACAAAAGAACATAAATGAAGTGAATGTGAAAACAACATCAAGTCTCGGATAAGATTAAATTAATGCACACAACTGAGATGAGCTGTTATAATAAAATGCTCTTTCTCACAAGCTCTCAGTAACGTTGATCTGCTGTACAAATCTAAAGAGATGAAAGATACACATGAGAAGATTCAGAGAGGTGTGAACATGTGAAGTGTTTTATTCACACAGATCAGAGGGGATTGTGTATTAACCCCTTAACATGCACAGGGCTCACGGAAAAGACATTTTTATCGTGTGTGCATTTTTATAATCTTTGTTTTACATTATTATTCACTCAAATATCACAAACTATGCATCATTGTAAAGCTTAAACACTCAACATTTATGTTCTGAACTTGTTTTCTAATGGGGGTGCTTATATAAGGGGTTAAAGTAAAGGTGTTGTTGTAGATCAGAGCGGGCTGTCAGATCTTCTCTCTGACCCGGAAGACTCAACACAACATGTGTCGCAGAAGCAACGTTATTCTTCTTTATTACTAATGTCATTAAACATTATGTGTGTCCCTCTTTAAACATTACGTGTGTCCCTCTTCATCTGTGTGATGCTTCAGTTTGTTTTCTGATGAATCCTAAATTCACCAGCAGCATTATTGTTTTCATCAGCAGCAGAACACTCACAGAAGTGATGATGAGGATCTTGAAGAAATCTGAAACTAAATCAAACCTGGAATTACATCAAAACATTTAAAAGATGGTGTAAGTCAACTCAAAATGTGATAAAAGATAAATGATGTTTGAACTAAAGATTTACAGAGATTAAGTTTTTGAAGCGTTGATGATAGATTCTGTTCTCATCTGTCAATACATTCAGACACTATATTTATTACATGTGCAGAGTAGTATTTTAAACACATGATTATGTTGATCTTCTGCCATACTTTTCTTCTCTATCTGCTCACTTTTCTCTTGTCGTTCAGTCTTGTGGTCAGTTGTGGTTTCCTGAGTAACTTTGCTCACAGTAAATCTAAGCTCAGACTTCATCTGTTGTTCAGAGCTGCTACGATTAAGTGACTCACTTCTTCCTGCAAACACTTCACCAAGTCTGCTTCTATAATGATGGCATTATTTTGTTCCATTTTTTTAATGAAATAATCTACAAAAGAACAAAAGTTACAAGACACCCAAATATATATTGAACATACTGGGTTTTTCATGTCGTACTCTGCAGCAATCAATCATGCTAAATAAATAGTTCAATAAAATATGAAAGTCCTCTCATCATTTTCTCATTGACTTACACTATGTATAGATGTATATGACATGGGTTTCATTTCAGGTAAACACAAACAATTTCATGTTCAAATGTTGTCATGTTATCTCCGTATATGGCGGTCAACATAAAGCCCCAAAACTTACAGCAGCACATCGTTTGATGTTCAATCTCTTTGGTTCTTTTGACATCTAGTTACAAGACACACAGGAACTAATAAGATTCAACAGTGTCTATGTTCCACCATATTGATTATTAAATAAGCTCAACATCCCTGATAGCACACATACATGGGAGACATCTATTTAATGTTTGCCTTTGGTTATTTGCTCATCTGCAAGACGTTTCTGAGATCTAGAAGATGTCTGTAAGATGTTTAGGATGTAGAATGTATGTAAACAAAAATTTCTAAGATGCTTATCAGATGTTTTAAGATGTTTTGCAGATCGTCAGATCTTTAGCAGACATCTTATAGATGTACCTGCCCTTATATCAAGTAATAATTGAATCAATGTTAAAAATAAATTGCATTGAATCAATATCTCATTTTCACCTGAAATTAATGTTGAAAAAATTTTGAAATGTCAACAAAGCAACGTTACCCTCAAATAGACATCTCCCAGATGTATGTGCGCTATCAAGGATCTTACATGTTTTCTCTCTGCTGAAGAAAGGAAGTCATAAACATATGGAATGGCATCACCGTGAATAAATTACATGAGAGAATTTTTGTATTTCAGTGAACTACTGTTTGAACAAGTGTGAAAATATCAGCATATAGTTACACCTTTTTAAGCTGTATGTGGTCAATGAGAACCTGCAAACCTGCGTGATCAAAGTATTAATATCATGTTGACTTGATGCCAAATGAAATGAATTTCTCTCACCTCTGGTGA
>NC_079893.1:31133431-31154526 GCF_024868665.1 Triplophysa rosa | reverse complement strand
AAGATGACATATAGACTCTGAATTATTTATCTCAACAATCTATTGTCTTATTATTTCATTTATTTGTAAAACTTCAGTCTCTATTGAGTTAAAGCAGGTGAACATGAGCTCATTCAGTGTTTATGAGGATCATCATAGTGTGAAATGATCACGTGACACACTGTCAGAGGTTTGTGTAATGACTCATAATAACCAGCAGTGAGAGTGAAACACACATGATGTTGATTTGAGCTGAAGTTTTACTGTTAGAATGTGTTAGTCATGATTTCTCTCAGTGTTTGAGCTCATATACAGATGTAGTATATTAGTCCTCACACTGACCAGTGAACACACAACATTCATATCATACAATAGACTTTAATGACCCACATCACACCTGAAATAACATCAAATATATGATTCTAGTTCAAACACATGATAAATCAGCTCATTATCAATAGAATATAAATGATGTGTATGAAACACTTGGATCACGTCAAATTTATCCACAAATCTGAGATGAGATGTTTTTATAACAAGATCGTTGTCAGTATCTGCCCTCTGCACAAAGATAAAGTACATGTGAAACATCAGAATATTCAGAGAGGTGTGAACAGCTCAAGACGGATGTCACACAGTCATTTTAGCATCTATAAACACACTTTACACTGCTGCACTTTACTATGTCAATGTGACGGTTTAACTGACTGATATTTAAGAGGTTTCATGAGATATACAGTATGTGCATAATGGTGTTGTGTCTAGTTCATGTTTGCAGTGGAAACTTATATTCTACAAGTGTCATTTCATGGTTTATTCTTCCTGTTTTAATCACACCTCACTGAAGCTCTTCACACATACTGAATGTGTTATTTAGATGCTGCACACCTGCGATGTTAAAGAATACAGTAGAGATGAATAAACACAATCAAAGATGATGGACTGGTAAGAATAAACCTGTCGCGCTTCTCACTGTTGGTCATGTCATTAGTAGCTTCGTATGGCTATTTGTAATCTGTTGCCATTGAAAGTTGCATCATGTGCAACAGTGTGTATGTGATATCAATAGCACAGATGTGTTCACACATGCATATCCTTCATAGCGTCATGTTTCTTAAGTGTGTTAGACTGACCTGTTGCATGAAGATGCAATGCTTTGAAAAACTGTCTTAAAAAAGCAAGTCCTGTGTGTGTGTGTGTGTTGTTGGTTCTGTACCCTTCAGAATCTCACATGACCGCCTCAGTCATTTCATCCTGTTTCTCTGTGGGTTGAGTTTAGTGATATATTTAAAACAGTCTTTACATTAAGATTTCCATAAAGAAACTAGAACACAAGACAATTAAACTTACCTTAAACTTCAGAAAATCACAAGAGCTGAATAATAAATAAAACAAAGTACAAACGTGCAATGATAATGTCCAAACAATAAACTACATGACTACAAGAGTGTTTATTAATTTACACAAAAAATACTTATTAATTAATATCAGACATTTGTCTTTGTTCTCTCTCTCTCTCTCTCTCTCTCTCTCTCTCTCTCTCTCTCTCTCTCTCTGTTTATTTGGCAGGTCGTAGGTGCATACCGCCACCTACTGTACCGGGATATGCAACTTCAGCGCTTAATATACTTTTCAAAAAACCCGCTTTATTCTATCTATGATATAGCCCCGAAAGAGTTCTTTACTACACTCCCATATTTTCTAACCCATCCCCAAAATCCCTTTCAAACTCCATTCTTGTCCCAACTCATATATCTTTCCTTTAAACATTTCCCTTTCTGAGTTATATTTTTTACACATCATTATGACATGCTCCACATTTTCTGGAACATTACAGGCATCGTATTTATCTGACGTGCACTTTCCAATTAAAAACATGGTTGATTTTAACCCAGTGTGTCCTAATCTTAATCTTGATAAAATCACTTCTTCTCTTCTTCATTTCCCTTTAAATGCCTTGACCTTGATCGACTTTTGTATATTATAATAGTATCTCCCGTTGTTATCTATATCCCATTTTCATTGCCATGTTTCTCTTACTGCTGTTTTTATTAATCACTTGGACTCACCTTCCCAAATGGGATTTTCACAATTTCCTCATTCTTTATTTTAAGTGCATTTTTCGCAATCAAATCTGCTATCGCATTGCCCTCTACACACCAACATGAGCTGACCCAACAAAATTGTACATTAATTCTAAGTCTTAATGGCTGCCAACGCAAGAAATATAAAGTGTTTCAAAATAAAAGTCCCATCTTTGTAACAGGAATGGAACAGCCCTTTATACATCTTCTAAAAATCAAAAATACAAAAATCTCAGTTGAACAAAATTTCAGAGTTTAAGTCGTGTACAATTGGGTCTCCTACAAGCCTAGTGTGATCTGACATCTTAAATAATTGTGTATCATCACGCACATCATTCATATAAAAACAATAATCAAGAAACATCTTCAGATTGACATTGTTTAAATCTTCCACAAGATGGCGCTTGCAGATCGATGTCTTTCTAAATTTGCAAGTGGCAATCAAGCTTTGAAATGTAAGTCATTTTTTCAATATGTATTATATTGACTCACCATTAAAAGTTAAATACTGATATATTCTAATATAATGAAAATGAACATATTTTTGTAACTCAACTGGGATGTGCTATCACAACAGTGACATCGCTTTTTGGCAACAAAATTTGACTGGCATGAAAACATTGTGCATATAGAAATATTTTCAGAATATTACATTCTTCAACAGGTTAAGCGTTTTGATGAAGATTTGTTCACCACTGAGTTTTGAAAGATGATGTGCTACAAGAAAATATATGTTTTCTTAAACTGAAAGTTACACAGATCAATCTGGATCTCTCTTCTGGATCACACTTGTTGATGATGTGAATGTTGTGTGTGTGATATGTGCAGTTGTGTGTTTAAGAATCACTTTAACAGTCGTCTGTGAGTTCAGCACCACGGACAGCAGCAGTCAGTCAGAACTCTTACTAATATTCACCTCTAGATGGCGCCACAACATTCATTCACATCATCACATCTGTGTGTGTTTAGTGTGTGTGCTTCTGTAAAGATTCATAAGTGAACACATATTATTATTATTAACACAAATCATAAAAGAGAAATCACACATTTAAACTCTATTTAAAAATACACTGTCCAAATTTAAGCAAATGTAAAAACAAATCCAGTGACCAGTAACCAGCTCATGCAGAGAGAGAAGAGGCTTGTGGAAACTTTTGAGGCTATTTTTGAAACCGTAAACCATTTCCTGTTTTTAATCACACCTTCATCTGACTCTCATGTTTATTTGTTACAAGAAAAACAACCGTGACATCTGCCTTATATGATCACAAGAATATAAACAGCAAGTGAAAGAAAAGCAAGAATTCATCTTTCACTTTAATAATTCATCACCAACAGGGATTTGATTTAGAAAGTTGTTTTTTTGGTGCTTTTGATTAAAACAGTATAATATATAATGTAATATTAGGGATGTAACAATATCAAAATCTCACTGTACGATAATTCCGAGGTACGATATTTATTGCAATATTTAAAATGACAAATGATGACTGGGAAAGGTGCCCAAGCATCCTCTTTTCTTTATCCTCTAATTATAACTGTTGTTTAGAGGTATGAGTTATAGTATGAGATTGGTCAAATGACCTAAAAATCCCTTTTAAAATCAAACAATTGCACCAGATGGACCTTGCCAAATGTAACATCTATTATTTTTTCTAACTTTCTCTATGTTAGGCCCGGAAGACCTATTGATTCATACAGTCTTGTGACCACGATAATATTGAGACGATTTTGCTATTGCAATAACACGATACAGATAATATTGTTACATCCCTATGTAATATGATGAGATTTTAACAGCAAAAATTGCATTTGTAATTTTAAAGGCATGAAAATAAATATATAAACAACATAAGTTCTCAATAAGTCTGAAGCTCATATGTCAAAGAGTTCTGAGGTTTTCAAGAGCTAAAAAAGTTATTCAAATCTTAGAAAAGTGTTTTAACAGTTCTGTTCCAATGTTATGAGGTTTAACTGGCTGTTTAAGAGCAGATATTTAGGAGGTTCTAAAAAATGTAGCAAAAGACACTGTGACTTGTTTATATTTGCAGTGGGACAGGTGAAAATAAACGTTTAAATGATGTTTGTGTTATTCGAGTCTTGTGTTGTGTCTGACAGTGGTGTAAATCTCTTCCTTACTGAAGGCGACTGAAACATCAGTGACAGAATCTTCACGCTTGTGGAAACGGACAGCAGAGTACAGAACATCATCAGAGGAGGGGATTGTGGGTAATGATCCAGGATCTGGGAGAGAATTAAAAAAAAAACGTAATTGTATATTTATTACATTTTATGTGTGTGTGTGTGTGTGTGTGTGTGTGTATGCGTGCGTGTTTGTGTGTATGTCTGCGTCCGTGTGTGTGTGTGTGTCTGCGTCCGTGCGTGTGTATGTGTGTGTGTGTGTGTGTGTAATCATCACCTGGTGTCTTGTTGTGTTTGAATTTACAAACAATAAAAGTGATTCCTCCAATCAGCAGCAGAATCACACAGACAAACACTATAATGACGATCATCATCATCACTGAGGAATCTGAAACTAAACAAAATAATAACTATATACAGATACAAATACATTACATATTTACATTATACATTTTTACACATTTCTATTGATTAGTATTCATATCCAATTTACACATTTAATATTTGACATATTTCTTTGAGCATTGCACTAGCAGCACAAGAGTTGTGAGTTTGATTCCAAGAAAACATAATAATGATTAAAAACATGAACCTTAAAAACGTTGTAAATCTCTTTGAATAAAAGTGTCGGCCAAAATGTAAACATGAATGTACAATACAAACTCAATTAATGTTCAATAATATTTCACAATTAGTATCTGTTGTTCTGTTCATGGTAATATTTGTGGATGTTTTTAGTCCACAAGTGAAGTTGTGGAGGCACACATGTGATGTGTTAAATACAGGAATATTTCCAGTGTTTGCTTAAAAAATGTCTCTTTAACACTGAATGATGAGTTATTAATGTAGTTTTATAAAACAATAGTTTTTCTTGAGCAGACTGCACATAACCTCTGTTCTTATGTGTATTTCTCTCTGTTCATGTGGTCTCACTGTTGGTTTCCTGAATGTGTTTGTTAAACCTTCACACCTCAAATAAATTTACATGCTGAACCTTCAACTATTTTCTGTGGTCGGAAAAAACATGTCAGTTCATCACACAAACAGCGTTTCTCAGACACACTGTGACATAATGAACACACTTTATATAAAGCTATCACTACTCTAAGATTGCTCTTTACAAATACTGAAATAATCTGATTATTGGTCATCAATTATTTTCTGAATATTATTTGAGGGCAGTGGAGGTCACAGGTCACAGACAGAAATGATCATTATTAATAACTCCAGGTGTATGTAACAATAAAGAGTTGTCCACTGCATGAGTTCAGATTCATTTTCAGTGTTTAACAGACCAGACATTATTTAACTTTATTTTAAATCAATAATGATGCATTTGACCGACACTTTCATCCATCACAAAAACAATTTCATTATGTGTGTTTTCTGGTAATCAAACTGCTAACCCAGAAAGCAAAATAATTAATTTATCGTTGAATTAATGTTGAGAATAAGCAATGTAACATTTATTCAACATGAAATCAATGATCTTTGCTATCTGAAAATGAAATGATTTATATGTTGAGCTACAGGAACCCCGAAAATCACAATAACCACAAAACTCAAGAGCTTCTCTTTCATCATCAATTGAAACGATTATATAAAATATTTAATAGTTTAACTTTTGTCACTCACTGCAGGACAACAACACGTAAAGACACTGATGCTTTTAATTTCAAAATTATTCACAAAATGATAAACTGATCTGTAATCTACTGATCTACATTTAAAGCATGAATGCAAACAGTTCAGTCTGATAGTTTATGCGCAATTATAGATTATAACATAAACACTTTCAGTAAAATAATGTAATATTAATTCCCCAGAATAACAAATTATTCAAACACATCTGTGAGAGAGATGGCCAAATGAAAGTGCTTGTCTGTCTAAAAATGATGAAGTAAAGAACTGAACTTCTCTGACCTCTGGTGACGTTTAGATGCACTTTAGTGATGATGTGAGATCCACACCAGTATATCCCAGAATGCTCTTCTCTCAGATGACTGATGTTTACAGTAAAGACTCCAGTAGATGTTTCATCACTTAAAGAGAATCCATCATCTCTGATCCACTGGAATGAAACTCCATCATTGACACACATTGAGACTTCATGTGCTTTACAGAAGACTTTCTGATATTCAGCGTGATGTTTGCACTCCATTGACATGTTGTCTCCTTCACGCTTATTCAAGAGAAGCTCTTTAAAGAAGAAATCATCAAGATTCACATTCAAACAAAGTCCCTTTTTAGATGGATTATTAGTGACAATGTGTCTCACCCGGTTTGATGAGAATAATGAGATGAGTGTAAAGATAAATCACGTCTGTTTCTAATGTCACTGCACAGCAGTATTTCCCAGCATCCTCTGCTGTCAGTCCAGTGATGTTCACACTAAACACACTTGCTGTCATGTCATCATTCACACTCCATCTGTTCATCTCCATGAGAGTCTTCTCATCTCTTCAACTCTTCAACAGTTTTTTGGACTTTGATTTATAGATGGGATCATAAGGACAGATGATGTGAGCAGATCCTCCTTCATCTCCAAACACTGGAGGCACTTCACACACACACATGACATTGATTTGTGAATATTTATAGTGATTAAAAGACAATGACAAGAAATGAAGAGAGAATGTTCTCACTGCTGAGTTTGAGTTGAACTTTAGTGGTGAGAGAGATGAAAGTGAAATCTGTGCGACTGGTTTCTGCTCCACACCAGTAAACTCCAGCATCTCTCACTGTCACATCACTGATGATCACAGTAAAAACACTTTTATCAGAGAAATCATTTACTTTCACTTCAGATCTGATGACGCTTTGACAGATGTGATTTTCATCCTCTTTACAGAAGACTTTTGGACTGAATTGATGTTCCTCTGGGATCTGACAGGTAATATTGACTTCATCACCAACAGAAACAGATTTATTCACCCACCAATGAGACAAAACTGTATCTATAAGACATGAAATAACACATGTTAAAATCTACCTGATATTTGAATTGAAGAAAAGTCAGTAAATGATCTCAAGCTTCTCACCGTCTTTAATGTGGAGCTGGACTTGAGTGAATGTGTCAGTATATTGAGATGGATTCACTCCACACCTGTATGTTCCAGCATGTCCAGCGTTCAGCTCTCTAAAATACACCATCAAGACTCCTGCTCTGGTGTCATCATACACACAAACATCTCCATTGTCCATCCACTGATCCTGAACTGATGGAGACTTCCTCTCACAACATCCATCTGATTCTTTACTCACATATTTTGTGTTGCTTTTGTATTGATGGTGATGACACTTGAAGATGATTCCACCTGCTGAGTATCCGCTCGCTGTGACCACACCCACTTTACCTGTCAATCACAAACATCACATATGAATGAATCAGTGTCTTCATCAAATATTACAGCAGCAAACACAGACTGTGTGAATTTACATCAGATGTTATTGAGAGTTTCTTCTACTCACTCATAATGTGAAGATGAACAGCAGTAAAAATCCAGTAGGTGTAGGTGTATCTGTAAAGCCAAACTCCACATAAATAAACTCCTGCATCTTCTGATCTCACATCAGTCATTCTTACACTCAAGAGATTATTATCTCTATCATCAGATATGTGGAATTTTCCTTTCTGATTTTGTATGGCAGTGGTGTAGATTATCTCATCAATTGATTTTTTTCCTTCTTTATATATGATCTTGACATCAGTTTTATAATGTTGTGAATATTGACATCTGAAGTTTGCAGTTTGTCCAGTATTCACCATCACTCTCCGTGACTCCCCACAACATGAATCTGTCAATCACACATGAAGACATTTATTTCACAATCATCAGTAGCTTTGACATGATCAGCAGATACTTCACTCATGTTTATAATAACTCACCTTCTTTCACTTTCAGACTCATATCAATAGACCAGTGACCATCAACACCAATCCGGTATGTTCCAGAATCCTGTGTGTTCACATCTCTCATGAAGATCATGAAATATCCTTTTTCATCACTAAACAGAGTGAATCTGTTCCATTTAATCCAATTTATAATCATGTATTATTTTCTCGTTGCTTCTTATTATAGATATTGTTTATAGCCAGTGTGCCAAGGTTTGTGTGAATCCACAAGAACACTTCCTCCAGAATATCCAATCACATCGAAGCATCTCACAGCACCTGTCAATCAGATTGATAGTGTCAGAAAGCTGATCTAGTCCTTTCATTTGTGTGTCCAGTGATATAAATGAGTGAAATAAGTGTATGATGACATGATGAGAAAGAGAAAAGTTGTGACCTGAGATGATGAAGAAAGTGAAGATGAGGAGGATGTTCATTGTGACTTGAGTTCAGCTTCACAGCAGCTCTGTTGATCTTCTTGATGCTGAATGTTGTCTGTGTGTCTCTACATGTGACTGCTTGACTTTCTTCCTCTTTCTTCAGCTCTTATCAGTGATCATCAGCTTTATGGCCCCGCCCACTATCACCAGTCACTCAACACGTCATTCATCACACTCACACAGCGCCCTCTAGTGGACATCACTCTTACACACACACACACTCATTAAAGTTTATTAGTTTGTCATTTTTGTATTATTGTTCACGTGTTTTGGACTGTACAGACATGTTTTAGCCATAAAACGTGATGCTACTATCCACGTGCTTCACAATCAGACGTTAAGGTGACACTCAGACTTTATATCATTTATCTTAACAAACTATATTGTCTTATTTATTATATCACTTATAAGAAAAACTTCATAGAGTTCCAGTAGTTGACCATGAGCTCATTCAGTGTTTATGAGGAGATCATTATAGTGTGAAATGATCACGTGACACACTGTCAGAGGTTTGTGTAATGACTCATAATAACCAGCAGGGGGAGTGAAACACACATGATGTTGATTTGAGCTGAAGTTTTACTGTTAGAATGTGTTAGTCATGATTTCTCTCAGTGTTTGAGCTCATATACAGATGTAGTATATTAGTCCTCACACTGACCAGTAAACACACAACATTCATATCATACAATAGACTTTAATGACACACATCATACCTGAAATAAAAAATACTGTTTATTAATGAAATATATGAGTATCTTACAAACACATGAAAAATCAGCTCATTCTCAACAGAACATGAATGAAGTGAATTTGAAAACAACTTTAGTAAATTAATACGCAAAACTGGGATGTGTGTCAGGGAGCTTCGGTTTGCTTATTTTTCTGATGAATCCTAAATTCAACAGCAGAATTATTGTTTTCATCAGCAGCAGAACACTCACAGAAGTGATGATGAGGATGATGAAGAGAGCTGAAACTAAAACAATCACACACAAACATGGAATTACATAAACGTCATTTCATCAACATGCTTTAGTCAACTCAATATTTGAAAAAAAGTGGAATGATGTTTAAACTGAATATTTACAGAGATTATGTTTTTCATCAGGTTTGTACCTCACGGATGATTAATTCTGTTCTCATCTGTCATTATATTCACACAATATTTATTACTTGTGGAAAATGGTCTATTGAACGTATGTCTCCTGCTTTACTTTTCTTCTCAATCTGATCATTTATCTCTAGTCATTTTGTGTCATTTGTGGTTTCCTGAGAAACTGCTGACAGTCAAACTAATCTCAGACTTCATCTGTGGTTCAGAGCTGCTCTGAGAATATGACCCGCTTTCTCACTCAAACACTTCACGTACAAACCAACACGGCTTCTTCTAAAATTATATTTATTATTTCCATATTATTTGTGAGATCATCTAGAAATGATAGAAGTCTTGCATTCTTTCGAAATTGTCAATGTTGTAAATTGAAATGCTTTTCTTTGGTCTTTTCTGAAATGTATATATGTAAAAGTCTAATGAAAATCACAATTTCAGAAAAGTACTCATTAAAATCCAACATACTTCATCTTTGACATGCTGTCTAACCTAGTCTCGCCTAGCCAGATCTTCATTATGAAGGTCTGGAATGTATTGCCGCTTTCTATGGCCAAGGCCCGCCCAAGAGGCCATATGACTGACAGGTAAAGAAACCAATCATGTTTGGTTTTGTGCCGCGTCATGTTTAGAGGCGTGGAAATGTCCCCACAGAAACAGACTTGTGTACATTCACAAACGTGTCAAAAGTTAACAGAAACAACAATGATTATACGTTTATGCCGTGAACCTCGCATACTTTTGAGAATTAAGCGTTTAGTCGATCGTGATGAACTCTTATAGCAACTGTTGTAAACACGACGGCTTACTTCTTACATCAGACGGCTTCGTGTTGTTTCCAGGCGGACCGTTAAAAAACGTGACACGCACATCTCCCGGAAATCCTGTCAAATTCAACCAATCAGATGACGACTTCGAACGTGCTGAAGTGTGTCCAGAAAAGTGTGCCTTATGCATCAGACGTTCAGCCAACGGTCCGTCGGCGTGACGTCTGAGGCTGAGACTACTGTACATGTGACCCGCACCGCTGGTTGAACATACATTTGTTTTCTATGTTTTACTCTTTGGTAACCAATGATGTTAAAGAAACCTGAAAAATCCTCTCATAATATTCTCACCCTCATGACATCACAAGTATGACTTTACTTACACTATGAAATAATTGTATATAAAAAACTTTTTAGACTCAGTTATATTGTTGGCTTGATGCAAATGAAATGAACTTCTCTCACCTCTGGTGACGTTTAGATGCACTTTAGTGATGATGTGAGATCCACACCAGTATATCCCAGAATGCTCTTCTCTCAGATGACTGATGTTTACAGTAAAGACTCCAGTAGATGTTTCATCACTTAAAGAGAATCCATCATCTCTGATCCACTGGAATGAAACTCCATCATTGACACACATTGAGACTTCATGTGCTTTACAGAAGACTTTCTGATATTCAGCGTGATGTTTGCACTCCATTGACATGTTGTCTCCTTCACGCTTATTCAAGAGAAGCTCTTTAAAGAAGAAATCATCAAGAGTCACATTCAAACAAAGTCCCTTTTTAGATGGATTATTAGTGACAATGTGTCTCACCCTGTTTGATGAGAATAATGAGATGAGTGTAAAGATAAATCACGTCTGTTTCTAATGTCACTGCACAGCAGTATTTCCCAGCATCCTCTGCTGTCAGTCCAGTGATGTTCACACTAAACACACTTGCTGTCATGTCATCATTCACACTCCATCTGTTCATCTCCATGAGAGTCTTTTCATCTCTACAACTCTTCAACAGTTTTTTGGACTTTGATTTATAGATGGGATCATAAGGACAGATGACGTGAGCAGATCCTCCTTCATCTCCAAACACTGGAGGCACTTCGCACACACGCACGCACGCACGCACGCACGCACGCACGCACACACACACACACAGAAACATCATCAGTCATCAGTACAAACACAGACTGTGTGAATTTACATCAGATGTTATTGAGAGTTTCTTCTACTCACTCATAATGTGAAGATGAACAGCAGTAAGAATGGAGTAACTGTAGGAGGTTTTGTTGAGATAAACTCCACATAAATAAACTCCTGCATCTTCTGATCTCACATCAGTTATTCTCACACTCAAGAGATCGATTTGTGTGTCATCGTGAATGTTCATTCTTTCCTTTTTTGTCTTTACATTAGTGGTGGAAATAAATGTCTCAATCATTTCATTTCCCTTTTTAAATATCATCTTCTCATTAGTTTTATAATCTTGTGAATATTGACATGTGAAGTTTGCAGTTTGTCCAGTATTCACCATCACTCTCTGTGACGCCCCACAACATGAATCTGTCAATCACACATGAAGACATTTATTTCACAATCATCAGTAGCTTTGACATGATCAGCAGATACTTCACTCATGTTTATAATAACTCACCTTCTGTCACTTTCAGACTCATTTTAGTGGACCATTTGTCTTCAACCCCAATCCGGTATGTTCCAGAATCCTGTGTGTTGAGATCTCTGATGAAGATCATCAAGTGTCCGTTTTCTGTGCAGAACAGTGTGAATCTTCTCTCTTTAATCCATTTACGACTGTCCTCATTTTTTATTAGGATATTCCATTTATTATTCTGCCATGTATATAGATATTGTTTAACATCAGTATACCAAGGTTTGTGTGAATCCACAAGAACACTTCCTCCAGAATATCCAATCACATCGAAGCATCTCACAGCACCTGTCAATCAGATTGATAGTGTCAGAAAGCTGATCTAGTCCTTTCATTTGTGTGTCCAGTGATATAAATGAGTGAAATAAGTGTATGATGACATGATGAGAAAGAGAAAAGTTGTGACCTGAGATGATGAAGAAAGTGAAGATGAGGAGGATGTTCATTGTGACTTGAGTTCAGCTTCACAGCAGCTCTGTTGATCTTCTTGATGCTGAATGTTGTCTGTGTGTCTCTACATGTGACTGCTTGACTTTCTTCCTCTTTCTTCAGCTCTTATCAGTGATCATCAGCTTTACTGGCCCCGCCCACTATCACTAGTCACTCAACACGTCATTCATCACACTCAAACAGCGCCCTCTAGCTGCGAATACGATTAACTTCTTTTACAAATGGATATTCTCGTATATTAAATGTAAAAAAGTTTGAGACAAAACACTCATTGACAGAATTTATGGCACTGTAGTTTACTGCTGATTTTTGTATTCCAAGATTTTAACAAAAATATTAAAGAGCTCCTGCATTTATCATCCATGACATTGTTATGTTCCGATATTTAAAATCATAGCGTTGGATAAACTCACATATTTCCTGATGTTTTTTAAAGATATTGTATTCACAGTTTTTATTCACAGTAAGAGCTTAGTAATAAAACAAAGTCAAAAGTGCACATCAAGTTACGTTCTATACGACTTGTATTACCATTAAAATTACACAAAATACTCAAAATAATAACAGACTGCTGCTTGCCTGCAAAAAAATCTTTACAGTGACAATAGTTAAATATTCCACTAGAGGGCGTTTATAGATTGGGGCATCAGGAAATGTGCAATCAAGTTAGATTAATTAGATTTTAGATTAATATTAAACATTTTAAACACTAAAATGTTCTGAACACAAAAACACAAATGCTAGCAACACATTAACATTTCTGTGTGTGAGTGTGTGTGTGTGTGTGTGTGTGTGTGCGTGTGTGTGTGCGTGTGTGTGTGTGTGAGTTCAGCACCACGGACAGCAGCAGTCAGTCAGAACTCTTACTAATATTCACCTCTAGATGGCGCCACAAGCTGTGAACACACCTCCGGTGACTCTGCCGCTGTGTGTCACCAGTCTCTTGCTACGAGGTGGTTAGAAGGCGTTGCTAGCTTTGGTTTCTCAAGTAACAGTTATAAACAAGCACTGCAGTAACTGACAAGAGACGGATGATGTGCGCTCTGCTGCTTTACTCCTATTGGTTGTTGCTCCCTAAAGTTTCTCTTGCATATCGTTGAGCAATTCTCAACTAGACACGCCCATTTCCTGACACTAACGGTCACTGTTGCTCGTGTCGCCGGATGTCGCTAAGCTACTGTTGAAATGAAAGTGTGGGTAATTGAGGAAGAGCAGACACAGTTTCAGGAGCATCGGAGGGAATTGTGGGTAATCGAGGAACAGCAGAGACAGTTTCAGGAGCATCCGAGGGGATTGTGGGTAATTGAGGAAGAGCAGACACAGTTTCAGGAGCATCGGAGGGAATTGTGGGTAATTGAGGAAGAGCAGACACAGTTTCAGGAGCATCCGAGGGATTGTGGGTAATTGAGTAATTGCAGAGACAGTTTCAGGAGCATCAGAGGGGATTGTGGGTAATTGAGGAAGAGCAGACACAGTTTCAGGAGCATCCGAGGGATTGTGGGTAATTGAGTAATTGCAGAGACAGTTTCAGGAGCATCGGAGGGAATTGTGGGTAATCGAGGAACAGCAGAGACAGTTTCAGGAGCATCCGAGGGATTGTGGGTAATTGAGTAATTGCAGAGACAGTTTCAGGAGCATCAGAGGGGATTGTGGGTAATTGAGGAACAGCAGAGACAGTATCAGAAGCATCGGAGGGAATTGTGGGTAATCGAGGAGTATAATAATTCAGTAAAATATCACTTATTTCAGTTTATTAAACATAGAATAAAATCATTTTAAGTGAGTGGATAAAAAGACTTTACATTTGCCTTGATGGGTTTTCATGTCTTACAGTAACAGTAACTGTCATCACAGTCTGTGGTTGGTATGATGGTGTTTTATGTCAGAGTTACTCATTTTCTCTAAAAATCAAGTTCACTTCTGTGTAAGAATCTTCAAAATAAGAATGTTCGACTGCGCACTGGTATGTGCCTGAATCCTATCGCTTCAGATCAGTGATGGTGACATTGAAGATTAATGAATCATCTTCTCTGTTCTTCTTAATCTCTCTTCAGGAGTGTCATCGTGTTTCAATGTTTTCTGCTACAGCTGCTGAACGTAACAAACACAGCCACTTCCTATTTCCTCTTCCTCTACATTTCAGGGAGAGAGAGAAGTAAAACATGCTATATTTGTACACACATTACTCACACATCCAAAACAGACATGTCCAAAAACTATACGACAAAGGAAGTTACTTAATTTTTTAAACACCCCATCCATTCATATTTTCAGTGGGTGGGCTTTTCACATGCTAATAAATGTATTCTATATTATTTCGTTACATTCTCCTCTGTAGATGTTGTCTTAAAATACTTGAATTATGTTTTGACACACGAATTTATGGCTACACTGCCCTCTGGTGGACACACGTGGTCATGGTGTCTATAGTAACTGTATTGAGTATCATGACATTTCTAATCATTCGAACATTATACACAGACAACTGGCACACTTCGATTAAATGTATTAATAAGATTTAATATAAAGATTTTATACAACAAGGTACTGAATTTTGCAGATTTACATGAGTTTTACGGTTATTGTTACTATTGTAGTTATTGAATTGAAAGAAACAAGGAACTGTAAGGTAATTCATTCAACTCAGATTTTTCTCATGTGGGTAAATCACACGTACAGCTGGACAACTTCTAGACTGAACCATATAACACAGCAGTGGTGTCCTCTAGTGGTGACTGCAGTGAAGTGAACGTGAGAGCAGAAATTCAGCACCATGGACAGCAGACGAACACAAAACACGTGACCAAAAATCCAACAGGTTCTTCATGATGTGCGATATTACAAGACTTCATCAAATCTTACAGAAGTTGCTGGAAAGGATTTATGTCTGTATGTCAGATTACAGACAACTAATATTGCCAATAACAAATTCAATAACAGCATTTAAAACACTTGAAGAGTATTATAAACAGTGTTGAGAGAAAGGGAACTAAACACTTGCAACACATTCAACATTGCTTACAAATCTATTATATATACATTTAAAAATAACTGTTTTACATAATTAAGATCTAATGATGGACATTTGCTCACAGTTTGCGATCTATCAGAGAGGTTTAACTACTCAGGAGGGTTTATTGGTAAGTGAAGACTGTAGACTACTGTTGTTCTGCTGTCTGTGTTTGCATCAGAATGAAGGTCAGCTTTATCACAAGCATTAAACTGCAGAAAACACAAAACATGAGAAGTTTGTCACAATTCAAGCAAACAGCTGAATGTACGCATTGATTTCACGTTTATTGTTATTAGTATTTGATACCGTCATACTGTCATTACAGAAAGACTTCATGCAACATGTTGTTAAAACAGCATGATGGTAAAACACTGGATGATAAAAACTCACCTCAACTGTGTTTATTAAGCTCAGGTCTGACCCTTAAGAGAAGTCAGAAACATACAAACAAACATTATTAAACAGATTAACAAAATGATGAAGGCATATGCTTACATCTGCCACCCTCAAGCACATTTACTGAAGGCCAGTAGAGGGAGATAAAGCTCGTCGGTCCCCATTCCCATAGCAGGAATAAAAATGACTGTGGTCAAGTCAATGGGCACAATATTTTAGGGGAACTATTCCTTTAAAGGGAATCATGTAGAGGGTGATGTTCAAACAGTCCAATGAAGCATCAGAAAACTGCACAATTAAAATGAAGATATGAACAGAGAATTACCGTGAGTCTGTCGAATGGCCAGTAGAAGCAGGGGAACTCTGACCAGCAGCAAAAATAAAACCTCAGAGATAATCATTACAAAAAAACCTGAAAGTAAGAGAATCTGTTTGATAGCAAATTGGATAAGACGCACGCAAATTTAATAACACCAATTTACATTTTCACATTTTAAAAAATGACAAACTGTAGTTGAAAAATACCTGTTGTTTGTTTAGTTTGTTGGATTTCTGTGAACATTGAAGTTTCCAGTGTTGGAAATGATGGTGATGATGATGGTGATGATGGTGGTGATGATGACATCTGGACAACAAACGTAACTATAACAATAAAGTATTGACTGTAACATGGAGATTTATGGTAAACAAAACAAAACAAAAACGTTCTCATATTTTCTTACGGTAAAAATAAACTTCTGAATGATGCTATGGAATGATACATTTCACACATTCTCTACATAAAGCATACATTTCCTGACACACAAACTCAGATACAAATGCTTGAAAAATTTAAGTCATAAAATAACCATGTAGGCAGTGACGGATTCAGACAAACTAAATTAATCATATATCTTCTATCCTGACATGTCTACTGTACACTGGTTACTGATTCAGTTCACTGTCACTGCCCCTAGTGGCTGTGGGTTGCATGTACAATTAAAGTGTGCAAAACAATCTAGATTTGAACTGAAGTCAGCACATTATTCTGTTCAGTGGTGTGCTGTAGGCTTCAGTCCCTGATGCATCACGCAGTTTTCTGCTGTAAATAAATGTTTTCTTGTGAAAGTCTTCAATGTAAAACAGGTGTCCTCATCAGTGACAGTGATGTGTACTCGTGTGATGAAGATCTTGTGTCTGTGATCATCAGTCTGAAGTGCACACCAGTATTCTGCTGATCTGTGATCAGTCACATTAAGAGAACACCATGATCTCTGTCTCGTGTCTGTCTCACAAACTGTAGTGTAATGTTCAGTCAGCTGATCATTATCACAAAATAAACCATTTCACAGTGATTCAAGATCCTCCTGTACTGAGATTTAACCACATGTTATCAGCACAATTAATCTGAACAACAAAAAACAATCCAATAAAAACTTATTAGAAGGATGAAAAACTTTATATGTTCAGTGGTGGTGATTCATCTTATGAGTCTTCATGTGTTACAGAACTACGGTCATGTTTGATATGATGATGTTTTCATGAGTCTCAGAGCATCAGAGTTACTCACCTTCTCTAACATTCAGCTTCACTTCAGTGTAGATATCTGTCCACCCGACTATATCAACTACACAATAGTATGTGTCTGAATCATGTTCATTCAGATCAGTGATGGTGACATTGAAGACTGATGCTGTTGTGTCATCATACAGAGAGAATCTTTTATCTTTAATATCAGTCTTGATGACGTCAAAACACCATCCAGGCCTTGGTATAACTGGCTTCTGACCTTTACAAAAATATTTCTCATTACTTGTATATCCTCTGTCATATGGACATGTGATGGTGACTGCTCCTCCTGTATATCCCATCACAGTGAAGCTCAGAGCTCCTGACAGAACAAAGAGTTGAAGATTCATGATTCATCTCTGAAGATAATGTCAAAAGACGTTTGATCTTCTGTGATCAGAGAACATGGACAGATTCTTACCAGAAATCATCAGCAGTGTGAAAGTCAACGGCATCTTCATTCTTCTCGCGTATTCAATCATCTTCTCTGGTCT
The DNA here is from genome assembly GCF_024868665.1 of Triplophysa rosa. Classification (NCBI taxonomy): domain Eukaryota; kingdom Metazoa; phylum Chordata; class Actinopteri; order Cypriniformes; family Nemacheilidae; genus Triplophysa; species Triplophysa rosa. The sequence goes on along the minus strand of NC_079893.1, from coordinate 31,136,537 downwards.
TCTTCATCTGAAGCTGTTCAGGAGTATCAGTGGGTTTCAATGTTTTCTGCTACAGCTGCTGAAAGTGACAAACATGCCCACTTCTCATTTGTACTTCCTCTGTATCTGTCAAAACCGCTGAAACAGAGTGAGAAGAAGCTTCAGAGGCGAGTAACTGATGGGTCTGTGTGTGAGCTGCTCTCAAACTCTTGATCATTTGCACATGACACAAAGTTCATCATCATATACATCACAATTATCTCAACTCAACACAAATCAACAACTTTCTCAAATGAGTGTGTCCTCAATATAATACCATAATGTGAATGTAACATGTCCAGAAGAAAATATTCATTTGGGGAAAGTTCACAGAAACGGAAGAGACCATTGCTTCTAAAAACACTAAATCAGGAAATGAGTCCGTACATGACTCTGTTTATGGAAATAGTTTGAACACGTGGTTTAAAAGCAGTCCCTTCTGAAGCTTAATAACCCACATTCTCTGCCATTTAGACATACAGTAAATGTACAATAAATGAAGTAAAATTTGTTTACTGGTATAGTAAAGTGTATTTTTAATGTAAGTTTCTCGTTGAATTTTGTAATGAGCCACAGGACTGACTGAAGACTCGACCTGGACTGAATAATCCAGACATCTGAATAATTCAACATAAACTGTAAACATTCAACAATTTCAACAGATTTCAAACAAATAAACTAAATGAAGACATAAAAATAATTAACATGAGGTGTTTATTATAAAATAGTCAACACACAAATCTCAACTGTGAAGGACCTGCGGGGCCATTTACAACAATGCGTGACAAACATTTCAACTCTTTCGACGGATGGGAAGACCACAAAACAGGAGAAGCTACAAGTCATTAAACTATGTTTTCCAAATCATAATGGAACTTTGACTTAACACTTCAAGAACTCACAATAAAACATCTACTAACCAAAGTGCATACTTAAAAATATGAACATAAATAACACTTAAACATTCTGTCTTCTCTTATTTTCTGTAAACAGATTTAAATACAATACATCTGACTTAAGTTGTTCGCATCACACCAGCATTTCATTTATTCTTACTAACGCTGCTCACTGTCTGTCCTACTGTCTTCCTCTGATATTTATGTATCTCAATGATTGACAGTAGAATACTGATCCTGATTATTTCTCAATCTGACGGGATCAGAACCGTCATATTTGTTTTGGAAGTTCACCGTTGCGTAATTGAGACCATCAGATATGACACAGCCACTTACGGCTGTTTTACTTCAGCGTAAACAATGTTAGCAGAATCAGAGGGGATTGTGGGTAATTGTGCCGTGGCGTACACAGTGTTAGGAGAATCAGAGGGGATTGTGGGTAATTGTGCCGTGGCGTACAAAGTGTTAGGAGAATCAGTAGTGCAGACTTCATCTCGTCTGATGTCTTTAATCTCGGTGTAATCACAAGATGCTCGAGAAATCTGAACAAATAAAGAGAAAATACAGCTCTGGAGATCTTCTCTTCTCAAAACATTCAAGAATAAAGCAGAAGTTGAACTCACCTGCTCCTTGTTTACTGGACCGGCGTGAGATCTTGTCACTGTGGAATTAGAAATGGCCAAAAAACACATTTAGTCGTTCATCCAGATTGAATGACATCTCACATCTGTACTCATCATATCACATGTGGATGTGTATTCTCTGTCTTAAGTAAATATTTCTAAACATCACTGAATATTTGTATTTCTAGTTGGAGCCAGCAGGAGGCGATCAAACAATCTTCACAGTTTCTCAGATACAGGAACGGTCAACATATTGTGGTTTAAAGCAGAATGAGAGTGTTCACCTGCAGTCTGATGTCTCTTCCAGAGAATCACTGTCAGCATCAACAGGCCAGTGATGATCAGAACCAGAACCACAGACAAACTCATGATCAACAAAGAGTCTGAAAATAAACAGACATTCAATATGACAACGTGACTTCAGATAAAAGAAAAACAACAACTGTATGTAAGAACCCGATGTGCACCTGATGATGTCACAGGAGATGCTGACGTGATTGTAGATTGAATTTTTGAGAAAGTTGAGGATGATGATGTCGTGACCAGTGTTGACTGAACTGATGAGAAAGACGATAAGAAGGATGATGATGTTGTTGTTGTTGTTGGTGATGTTTTGTGATCAGTTGTGTCTAAAACAAAGAAAGCACAGTGATGGTTTATGCACCCACGAGAGGTACTACTCTATTCTCGTGTTAAACTGCACAGAACTGCCAACGTCTTTCACACATTATTATTACACCAGGCTGGTTTCCTCATACGCACTGACCCAGAAACAAAACCACAAACTGCTGCTTCTCAGCAAGATAAGACTTTCTAGCAGACTTTAAAATAAAAGAGCGACACTAAATATATATATGAGAACATCATGATCTCTGTCTCGTGTCTGTCTCTCATGAGCACATATATCAGCTCCAGATGTCCTGCAGAGAAACTTCACGTCTGTCCTGTGGGATTGTGGGTATTTACAGCTGATGTTCACAGATCCACCTGAAGGAACTGACAGACTGATGCTCTTCTCACAACAGTCATCTGGTCAAGCACAAGTACAGTTAGTGTGTACAAACAAAGTGTTCGTCTTGATTGTGTTTTTTTAAAGGAAGCATTCATGCAAGAGACTAAACCCATCACTATTTCACATGCATTAATTCATTCACGTGATAAACTGTAGTGTAATGTTCAGTCAGCTGGTCGTTATCACAAAATAAACCATTTCACAGTGATTCAAGATCCTCCTGTACTGAGATTTAACCACATGTTATCAGCACAATTAATCTGAACAACAAAAAACAATCCAATAAAAACTTATTAGAAGGATGAAAAGTCTTAATATGTTCAGTGGTGGTGATTCATCTTATGAGTCTTCATGTGTTACAGAACTACAGTCATGTTTGATATGATGATGTTTTCATGAGTCTCAGAGCATCAGAGTTACTCACCTTCTCTAACATTCAGCTTCACTTCAGTGTAGATATCTGTCCACCCGACTATATCAACTACACAATAGTATGTGTCTGAATCATGTTCATTCAGATCAGTGATGGTGACATTGAAGACTGATGCTGTTGTGTC